>NW_023501077.1:0-290000 GCF_014066305.1 Letharia columbiana
AGTTTAAGATATTATATATAAAGAATCTTCTCTAACGATTATTTTATAGAAAGATTTAATTAAAAATTAATTTTATTTAGATACCAATATAATAATAATTATATTCTATTTATAGTTATAATTAATTTTTATTTATATATATAAATTAAATATATAGTATTAAAAAGTAATATAAAAAAGTATCTGTAAATCTAAAAAGTTCCTTTTCGTATAATTTCCGCCGGGTTCGTATCATAAGCACGATTTAGCACGATTTAGTCTATTAAGCAGACTTTATCTATATCTAATCCTTTCCGCCAGTTCTATTAGTTTAGCAACTTTAAAAATTTTAATAACTTTAAAAATTTTACGTAATGCACTCTAAGTACTATTCTATATACGAAGTATATATGATATTAATATATATCATTATCAATATACGCATTATTATGCGCTATATTAGAGTATTATCTACGCGACTAATTTTATTAAATCATCTAATTCCGTAGCTAAATTTGAGTTCTCTTCGTATTTTTAAAAAGAGCTAGTTCGAGGTGATAAGTAGACTATTCTTTATAGTATTTTACTATACTATAGAGCCTCGATATAGTATAACGTCTTATTTAGATAGATATATAGTAAGATCAAAAACAATGCCCATATTTTGGTGTTGCGCCGGACTTATCGGATTTAAAATCGGGTATTATCAGGTATCGGGCACTTCCGGGTATATACGAATATGCAATCAGGGGTACAGCTGCAGGGATATTCTGTCACAAAAAAGTAGAGTGTCCGAATCTCGGATACTATGCTGTACTACTTTGCAACCAAGGAATTTTAGCATACATTTTGTTCGAACTTTTCAAGATGCTGCCCATTGGCCCATGAAATCATTGGAAATCGCATTTGTATCCAGACTCTCTCACAAGGTTCTCACCCATTACTGAGCACCCTTCCTGTCCTTTTTCAAGGGGGATATGGCACCGAAAGTACTCACGCTGGGACCAATTGCTTTGCGAGGCCCAAGTTTTGAAGCCCCGAGTCCCCCTTTCCCCAGCGTCCCAAACCCTTTGACACCACCAAGCAGTCCTCGGTCACCTTTGAGTGTATCCCCCTCATCCTCGTCAAACAGTGTCTTCCCAAGACCACCTCCGAGCAGCTTTCTCTTCCTCTTTTTCATTTCGAGACCGCCATAAAATATCTCGTTGGAGGAACCTTTGTTGCCTGCGGGCTCGCTCATGCTCGTCGTTGATCCTTCATTCTCAACATTCTCCTCTGCAACAAATTCTAAGGTGGGCGCAGCTTTTGTCCTTCGCGCAGGGGCTCTTGAGTTGATTCTGCCTGTCTTCGCATTTCCAAGTACACCGACTATTTTCGTTTGTACAACGTTTTTCATGGCGTCAGACGTGTCCACCGGGTCAGAGATTGCCTCGGACGACGCCGCCTTTTGGTTGGCAGTCCCAATCAGGCGATC
Organism: Letharia columbiana; assembly: GCF_014066305.1. NCBI lineage: Eukaryota > Fungi > Ascomycota > Lecanoromycetes > Lecanorales > Parmeliaceae > Letharia > Letharia columbiana. Next base: position 1,454 of record NW_023501077.1, read on the forward strand.
AGATCCTTTGACATGCTCTTCGTCATGTCCACTAGCGTCGTCTGAAGGTGGGCTTTCTGGAGCCACGCTCGCCGTTCGATTGAGGAAAGGAGTGATGGAAAATGTGGATTTCTCGCCAATCAGAGTTGACTTCCGCTTGCTCTTCTTCGCAGCTGGAAGGTCTCCGGGCGTACCGATTATTGTATCGGCATCTATGTGCGCAGCTGCTCGTTTATGTGGGTTCCCGGCCACGAACGTGGTTGAGTCCACCGACGCGGATGCGCGACTTGATGTGCTGTGATTGGATGCTTGTGCTGTCTGCATGGACGTTTGCGCTTCTTTGAGCTGCTCCTTAGTAGACTTCAATTTGTTCCTGAATGCATCCAACCGAGACTCCAGTGTTGTTATCCTGTTTTCTGATTGAGTGGAACTCTTTTGAGCCTCGCGCTCTACCTTCTGTCGTTCTCGACGTTCTTTTGCAAGATCCGCTTGCAAATTCTCTAATTGGGATTCAAGTTTGGCGTCTTCAGCCTGTAATTTACCCTCCTTAGCTAGCACTCGCTGGGTGGCACGCTTTTCTCTTTCCAGCTCCACCTGCACCGTGCTCAATTGCTGCTGTAGAGACAGTTTCTCCGCAAGCAACGACTGATGTGATGCGGCTTGAGATCGCAAGTGGTCGACCTCGGGTTTCAATGCTGACAGCTCGCGGGCTAGGGTGAGCTTCTCCGTCAGCAATTTCGTAGAGTCCATGGTCACTCCGTGCAAAGAATTGAGTTCTGCCTATGATGAGAAGTAAGCTTGTCTATGGCATTAATATTGTGCTTGTGTTCGCAAATACCTTCAATGTTTCAACTTCTCGTGATTTGATTCGTAATTTTTCCTGTGCGCTTTCAAGTCTTCGGCCACAGACTTCCAGATCCTCTTGGAGACGCTCGTTGAATCTTTCCAGCCGATCAATGCGATCGTCATCTTGAGACAATTGTGTGTGTAGGTCGTCGTTGTCATCCTCCAAGAGTAGTGTGCGTACTCGAAGCTGCCTGAGCCGTTCTGCATCACAAACAGCTTCAACCTGGCAACAAGTTCTTTGGTAAGCCAGCTCGAAGGCACGAGACTCGAGGGCCAACTGTAACTGCTCCATTGCGCTCGACACTTAGGTCAACAATGCGATTCTTCTCAAATCATAACATCTCGTTAAAGTCAAGGAGGAAGACGCGTGAATGCCAAAAGTAAACAAAACCAGCACTAGTGCTAAGCTGCGGCATTTAGTCTAATATAACGGATAAACGATAATGCGAAGGCCAGAAATGTAAAAACGACCTGTATTGCTGTTTATTCTCACACCCACAACTGATACCCTAGTGAGCCAGAATGAACTTGTCCGGTTTACTCGCTCTGACACTGCTGCCTATTCTATGCCTTGGGGCAAAAAAACCATCATTTGTTGGGACTTTTGAAGATTACCATGTCAAATCACAATCATCCGCACCTTTGCGACTAGATGATGCTTCGTACGACGATTTGACGGCAATTCCTCGTAATTATTCCGTGGTCGTTCTTCTTACCGCTCTGGAAGCACGCTTCGGCTGCCAACTATGCCGTGAGTTTCAACCTGAATGGGATCTGCTCGGACGAAGTTGGGCAAAGGGAGACCGACATGGAGACTCTCGAACTCTGCTGGGGACTCTAGATTTCGCAGATGGGAAGGGGACATTCCAGAAGGTACTTCCTTACGAATGTGGCATTGATGCTGCCAGTGGCTGGCTTTTGCTTACAGCTGCTCCCTAGCTTATGCTACAAACGGCTCCCATCTTTCTTTTATTTCCACCAACAACCGGTCAGAATGCAAAGCGAGACGGGCAGCCCATTCGATATGACTTCACAGCTGGGTGAGTTGTGTGGAAGACCTCGATGCGCCCCTTGGCTGACTTTGGTGATCTCGAAGTCCCCAGTCCGCCGAGCAAGTGGTTGGATGGATTAGTCGTTATTTGCCAGACGGTCACAAACCCGCCATACAACGACCCTTAAATTATGTTCGCATCATCACGGTCACTACTACTCTCCTTGGCATTGTGTCCTTCTTGAGTGTCGCATACCCATACATCTTACCCGTGATACAAAACAGAAATCTGTGGGCTGGAATTAGTCTAATCACCATTCTACTGTTCACGAGCGGTCACATGTTCAATCACATCAGGAAGGTCCCATACGTGGCAGGGAATGGCCAAGGTGGTATATCCTATTTCGCTGGTGGATTCTCCAATCAATTCGGCATGGAGACCCAAATTGTAGCTGCTATGTGTATGTTCTCCTAGTCGACGTCGGCTCTTAGCACTTTCACACTAATGGTCTTCACTTAGATGGCACTCTTTCGTTCGCAACCATAGCCTTAGCGCTAAGAGTACCTCGCATGTCAGATCCCAAGAAGCAGCAACTGGCAATTTTCATTTGGGGGGGCGTGATGTTTAGCATGTACAGCTTTTTGCTCAGCGTCTTCAGGATCAAGAACGGGGGCTATCCTTTTCATTTGCCGCCATTCTGACAGTCGACATGAAGATCTCAAAGCAGCTGTTGGTGTTATTAGAGCGTGATGGTATGAAAACCCTGTGTCGATAGAGAAGGCAAACAGAGACCATGTTACCGTATACTGGAATGCATACACACTACAGCTTTGATAGGTCTCATGGGCTCTGAGTGCAGCAATATCAGAAAGTACCCTTCGTACGGGCGTTCAAGCCTGCTCCACTACAAATCAGCTACTCAGCATAGCCATCATACTTCTTGTGTTCATGGTAACGTTTAATCAAAGGCATCGGTTTCAGTGCCTTCCTCTACAGATCTTCACGGTCATCATCGGGCATGTCTTCCTTTCGATGGCCTGCTTGCTGCTGGCATCCACGGCAATCACTACGATCCCATGGTGGTATGCGTCATCCTTGGCCCTGTGTTGGGCCATAGACTAGCTCAGCTGTTTCTCGAATGGTCAGAAGTCCGATCAGGGTAATTGCTACGTTGAATTTTCGGCAACCAGTAATAGACAGGTTTAGCAATGTGATTTAAAATAGGCAGCTACTACGCGTACAGCCCCTACCCAGTAGGCGTACAGCCCCTATCTACTAGGCGTACAGCCCCCCTAATCGAGTTAGCGGCCGCGCGGAAGCTAACGAATATTAACCGGAAATGGTAAAGAACCCGCATCTAGTCTCTGCCGAATGCCTTCACAGTAGGATATGGTAGTAGAACCAACTCCCACCCCACCGCCCGCCTACATCCCTCGCTCAATAGGCAAGGATCAGAGCGCATACCTACACCTACCTCTACACCTACCTCTACACTGCAAGCGTCACAGCGGGGGGGTTTGCGACCGCTGCAGCAGCCACCCCGACGACTAGGCATTATACGAGGGCGGCGAGGTGGGCAGGCTGAACAGGCTACAAGAGGAGGACAGCGAGGTGGTGCTACACGATGACAGCGAGGTGGTACTACACAGGCCTACATACAGGGTAACGAGGCTATATTCAATACGTTTCAGATGTAGGAAGATCAGCTGGCCGATGATGGGCGTATTTTTAGTAGCAAGCAGAGAGGGTAGCCAGCCAATCAGCTATCGCCATAGAGAAATTATTCAAAAACCTCACTAATCGACGAATTGAAACCGTCCGATATTAGAAATCTACAGGGAGAGACATAGAGAGGCTTGCCCTGCTACCACTAAGCATCTCCGCAAGAATCTCGAAGAGACTAGATGCGGGTTCTTTACCAATTTCGATTAGTATCCGTTAGCCCATGCGAGTTCTTTACCATTTTCGGTTAGTACTCGTTAGCTTCCGCGCGGCCGCTAACCCGATTAGGGGGGCTATACGCCTAGTAGATAGAGGCTATACGTCTATTAAATAGAAGTTATATATTTAATAGATAGAGGCTATACGCGTAGTAGCTATCTTAAAAGAATAATTTAAAACGAAAAGAGTAATAATCTAATAGGCTAACTATATAGAGTAGTTATTAGTCTTATCGATTACTTATAAATTAAATTATTATTTTATATTATAAAATAGTAATTTAATTATAAAGTTATTCTATACGACGTTAACGTAATTACTTATTTAGATATATAAAATTAAATAAATAATTAATAAATCTATTAAGCTCTTATTATATATATCTTCTATCTTTTAATAAGTAATAACTAAGCGAAAAGAGATTTTTAATACTTATATATTAAATATAAGATTTATAAAGAAGTTTTAATCTAGAAGAAACTATTAAAATTCGAATTACGTAACTCTTAGCGTCTTAGTAATTATATAACTATATTACGTAATATATCTTAGCGCGCTTATATTAAGTTACTCTTTTCTTTTATAGAACTCTATAATTAATATAATTAAGTATTTTATTTTTAATTTTAATAAATTATAAATTTAAATTATATTTAATAACTATCTTACGAAAGCTACTATATATGAGAATTTACTATTAATTAAAAATAGATAAACTATTAACGATAATAATACGATTTATATAATAAGAACTATATATCGAATATAGTTAAATTTATTAAAATTCGAATTATATAATTTTTAGCGTCTTAATAATTATATAACTACGTTATATAATATATCTTAACGCGTTTATATTAAGTTACTCTTTTCTTTTATAAAACTCTATAATTAATATAATTAAATATTTTATCTTTATATTTTAATAGATTATAAATTTAAATTATATTTAATAATTATTTTAATAATAATATAATCTATCGCTATAATTATAATTATTTTTAAATATTTATATTTATTATAATAAAGATAATTATAATTATAAAAGACTTTATTAATTTTCTTAATATAAAATTTTTTTATTTTAAAATAATTATTTTAGATTTAAATAATTATAATTTATTTATAATTTAAGAGCTAAAAGCTATTATTTAAATATTTTTACTTTTTACTTAAAATAATATAAAGCGAGTTAAAATATATTATATCTAGCTAAGACTATTAAAATTATTATATAATTAATTAAATTATATTATTATTAAGATCTTTAAAATATTATTAATTTTTTTATATAAAATATATTAAATAAAAAAATAATATATTTTTATTTATATATTATAAATATTAAAGAATTAAATAATAAATATCTTATTTAGATTTTATATTTATTTAATTATAAAATATTTATAATAAAGATTAGAAATTAATTATTTTAACTATTATTAAAAGAAGTATAATTTAAAAAAAAATCTTAGCTTTAATATTAATTATATAATTTTTAATTATTATTAATAAAGATATATTAATTAAAAAAATAAGAATCTTAATCTTAAAAGTAAAAGAAGAAAGAAATTTCTATTATTATAAAGAAGTCTTAATATAAATATTTATTTTAAAAATAAAATACCTCGATAGTAAATAAATAATTTTATAATTAATCTTAATCTTAAATTTTAATTAAATTAATTTTAAAGAAGATAAATAAAGCTTTTAATTATTAAGATAATTAATATAACTTTAATAATATAATACTATATTTATATATAAAAAATAGATTTTTATTATTATAATATTCTTAAATTATTTTAATATTTTTAATATTTATTAATTATTTAATTTTTTAATAAAATATTATTTACTATTTTAAATATTAATAGATAATAAATCTTTATAAATAAAAATTTAAATTATATTAAATTAATTTTAAAATTTAATAAGACTTCTTTTATATATTTAAATTTTTAATATATTATAAAAAATATTTTAATAGCGAAAGTAAATATTATAGATTATATTTAATAGATAGAAGCTAGTAGCTAATAGCTTAATATGGCTTAGCATTAAGATATATTTAGATAATTAGATTTTATAGAAGAAGTAGTATCTTTTTACTACCTAAGAAACGTCTTTCTTAGAAATGAGATTTCTAAGAATTAGTATATATAATAGAATAAGGTAGGGCTAAGCTTAAAAATCTTGAATTTATATATGCAGTCAATTATAAATTCGAGTTCGCTACGCTCTTTAATTAGACCGGCTAAATTAGCCCGATAGTTCTCCCGCGCTTTTCTTATTAAAAATTTATATATGAAGTTTTACACTTTAAAGTACTTAGCTTACGATATATATAATTACTTTATAATTTCTCAAATTATAAAGCTCGCTTTACGCTTTCTAACGCTATAAAAATTATAAAGTTTAGTCTACTATTAGTGAATTAAATAGATATTTAAATATAATAGTTATAATAGTTATACTAGACGCGTTCGAGATTAAATAATAATCCTTTCATCTATTTATTATTCTTTTACTATTCTATTAATTCTATTAATTCTACTAATTCTATTAATTTTATTAATATAAATATAATCGTCTTCGATATTTCTCGTCTAAAGGTTACTTAACGTCTAAGATATATATATCTCTTTACCCGCCTCTTAGAGTCTCTACTAACGCCCTTAGGCGATACTATCTCTTAAGACGCGTCGTAATTAATTATTTAATTATTTACTTAATTAGTTACTTAACTAGCTACTTAGTCTAATACTTTATAAGAGAAGAAGTAAGAGAAGAAACTATAATAGATAAATGCGGAGAATATTACGGAGAAATTAAGCGGTAATAAAGCTATTATCGTCAAGAATACGGCTTAGCTCTTTAAGATCTCATATTATATTAATTATTTACTTAGTTAGCTACTTAGCTAGCTACTTAATTTAATACTCTATAAAAAAAGAAGTAAAAGAAGAAATTATAATAGATAAATGCGAAGAATACTACGAAGAATACTATAAAGAATATTGCGGAGAAACTAAGCGGTAATAAAGCTATTATCGTTAGAAATACAGCTTAGCTCTTTAAGATCTTACGTTATATATCTCTACGATTTCATATTAAATTATTACTTAGCAAGCGGAGAATATTATTATAACTTAATCTATTATCTCTACTATATTAAGAAGTAAGAGAAGAAACTATAACAGATAAATACGAAGAATACTATAAAGAAATTAAGCGGCAATAAGGCTCTAGCACTAAGAATAGGCTTAGCTCTCCAAGATCCTATATTATATACTCTCTACGATTCTATATTAAATTATTATTTAGTAAACGAAGAATATTACTATAATTTAGCCTATTATCTTTACTAAATTAAGAAGTAAGAGAAGGAATTATAATAGATAAATATGAAGAATACTACAGAGAATTCAAGCGGTAATAAGGCCACCATCGTTAAGAACACGGCTTAGCTCTCCAAGATCTTACGTCATATACTCTCTACGATTCTATATCAAATCATCACTCAACAAGCGAAGAATATCACTATAACTTAGTCGTTCCACATTAAATCATCACTTAGCAAGCGGAGAACACCACTACAACTTAACCTATCATCCCTACTACATTAAGAAGTAAGAGGAGGAACTATAACAAACAAATGCGGAGAACACTACGGAGAACACTATGAAGAATACTACGGAGAAACTAAGCGGCAATAAGTCACCATCGTCAAGAACACGGCTTAGCTCTCCAAGATCTCACGTCATATCAGTCATCCACTTAGTTAGCCACTCAGCTAGCCACTCAGTCTAATACTCTACAAGAGAAGGAGCAAGAGGAGAAACTACAACAGGCAAATGCGGAGAACACTGCGGAGAAACCAAGCGGCAATAAGGCCACCATCGTCAAGAACACGGCTCAGCTCTCCAAGATCCCACGTTATATGCTCTTCACGGTTCCATATCAAATCATCACTCCGGAATAATACATATTTAGACGAATTGAAACCGTCCGATGTCTATAGCTATTTCATTATTCGAAAAATTTCACTACGGCAGAAGATATTGTGGGATTCACACCACTAATTAGACGTTGTTCCATTTCTTTCCGATATTTCGATACTTCTTGCCATAAGAATATAGCCTTTCTCTATTTTTATAGATAATTATTACACCTTCCTAATTAGGCCTTAGCGCGCCCTCTCCGCACATATATACCTATATACTATATAGATTAAATTATTTTATAGTAGTGAAGTAGGTCAAAAACGCATAGCAAGCGATTAGGTTCGATTTAACTTAGGCTAGGCTAAAATTCGATTCAACTTAGAAAAATCCAACTCTATAAATTTAATTCTAGTCTTTACTTATCTTATACTATTATAATAATAATAGTAATATCTATATAGTAGCAGTAGCTACTATATAATAATTTACTACTAAAAACTAATAGAGTCCTCCACCAATATTAGTAGAAGTCGAGGATCCTTATACTTTCTAAAGTAAAGAATCCTTATATTTCTTTAAATACAAGAACGAAGAATCTTCGTGCTTCTTTATCTTCCGCTTCTTTATCTTTCGCTATAACTATATACTCGTTACGCTAGCTTTTTATAATATAGTTCTTTAAGCCTAGCAGCTATAAGATTTTATTATCTTCGATTATTAAATAAACTCTTTTATTAATAAAACTACGCGAAAGATTATTTAATATCTTATTAAGAATATCTTTAGAGCTATTAGATTAGTATTATTATTATTAAAAAACTAATAAGTTTAATCTTATTCTTCTTTATTTAATTCTCTTTTCTAATAAACTTAGCTAGAAGATTAGACTATTAATTATACTTTTCTAAAAACGATATTTTATTCTTTTTAAAAATCTGTAACTTAGAAATATTATTTCTTTAATCTTTTTTTTATTAATAATACTCTAGAAGTAGAAAGATATACTTCGCTAGAGTAAGTAAATATTTTATCTATTAGATCTTTAAGTAATAATTCTTAACTTATAATTAAATTCGATAATTTATAATATTATTTATTAGAAATTTTAAATATCTCTATTAATAAGATGATTTATTATTATAATAATAATAGAATAGTAGATAAAGAATCTAAAGTAGATCTCTAAGTTATTAATATAGAAGTAATTATTACTAATATTATTAATCGCTATATAAGAAATTATTTAAATTTAAAATCTTCTAATCTATTAGATTCGCTAGAAAATCTAGGAAATTTAAAAATACTAGAGTAGAATACTATTAATAAAAGTAATGAAAATAACGAATTTCGCTTTTTTAATAATAATATCGAATTTTTCGAATTTTTCTATAATAATAAATCTTCTAATACGATAATAGATATAAAGTATATAAAAAAAGAAATATATTTTTAAGATATTACTATCTTTATTAATAGAATTAAGAATATTTCGAGAATTAAGAATATAGAGTTATTATAAAATAATTTATAAATTTATTTTTAAAATAAAGTATTTAAATAATATATATATTAGCTTATTAATAATAATAAGCGTTTATTAATTTATAATAATAACGTTAATAAATAAAGCGTTACTTTATTTAAGAGATTTAAGCTTATTAAAGTATTAAGAATAGCTATTATTATTAAAAAAATAATATATATTTAATAATATTATAAGATATTATAAGCTATATAAATATATTATAATTATTGTTAAAGCTATTAAGATAATAAAGCTTAATAATAAATATAATTAGTTTAATATTATTTAAAATAATCTTAATATTAAATTTTAATCTAATATAAATTTACTTACTATTTAAATTACGTTTAATTAATTTCTTATAGCTATAAATATAAGAAAGAATTAATAATAAATAAATCTTTAAGAATAACGAAGTCTAGTATAAGTAATATTTCTTATATATTAAATCTATTTTATAAAAATAATTTTAATTAATATAATTAAGTAAGAGATATATCTAATTAATTTACGGATTTTAGTTTCTAGAATTTTAATTAGCTATAGTAGTAATCTTTAACTTTCTCTAATTAATAGAATTATTAAATTTATAATTAATTATAGAATTGTTAATTAGCTTATTAAAGTAATAATCTTATTTATTAAAGCTATTCTCGAAGAGATATATAATAAATATTATTAGTTTTATTAATTTTATTAATATAGCGTTAAATTATTATTAATCTAAATTAATATTAATAATAAATTATATATAATTCTCATTAATCTTTTTAATTTACTTATATTTTATATCGATTTAAAGAAACTTATTAGAATACTATTATTTAATCTTTCTAATTATAAAAATAGTAAGTTTATTAAATCTTAATTAATAAAGTAAAGAAATTCGAGGATTTTTAATAGAATTTAAGTTATTTAAAGAATTTTAATAGCTTTTATAACGACTATAATAAAGATCTCGAGGAATAAAAGAATAAAAATCTTAATTACTCGAGCTTCTACGAATTTTATAAAAGTATAAAATCGAAAGTTAACTTTATCGATTTATCGTTATTAGAATACTCTTATTAGCGATATTATAAGAAGTTTAAATTTAGAAATAAGTTATTTTATTATTTTAAGTAGTAATATTAAAATTATAAACTCGAAAATAAGATTTTTAAAAAATTTAAAAATTTCGAAAATGAGAATTCTAAGAATTTTAAATATATTATTAAAATAGATACTTATATTATAAAAATAGTTTTTATATTTAAAATTATTAATCTATTACTCTAATATTATCTAGATATAAATAAAAAATTACTTTTTATAATTTATAATATATTAAGATAGATACTCGTCTAAATTTAAATTCTTTTAATTTAAAAGTTTATCTAGATCTTAAATACTCGATTACTCTAGATAATCGTACTTTACTAGCTTTCTTATTTGATTTCGAGAAAAGAATTTAAAAGTAAATATCTCTTATATTAATTCGAGATTATAATAATAAAATTATTAATATTACGAAGTATATTCTTATAGATTTATATTTTTTAAATAATCTAGAAAGTATAAAAGACGCTATCTTTACTAAGATATATATAAAGATTTATCTTATAAATAACTTTAAGATTAATATATTAATTAGAATAAATATTTTTATATTATATAAGTTTCTATTAGATTATAAGTTATAGTTTATTATTATATATAGTTATTAGAATATTAAGATTTCTACTTATTTTTAAATTAAGCGAGTTATAAAAATAAAATCTATATTTATATTATTATTTAATTTTATAATAAATATCTTAATTAGTTATTATAATACGCTTTCTAATAATTATAATTATTTATTTAAATTTAAATTTTCGACTTTTCTTAGAAAAGAAAGCGATATCTTTATTTACGTTATAGATCTTACTATAACTTTTATATAAATAAGAAATTCTATAAAAGTATTAATTATATTTTCTAGAAATATAAGATTATATATTAGAATAAAGTATATTATAAATAAATATTATTAAATTTCTTATAAGTTAATAAGCTTAATAGTTTATAAGTAATATATTTTAAATTAATCGAAGATAGTTATTATTATTACTATTATAAATCATTCTATTAATATAAATTATATTATTATAATAGATTCTAATTTTAAATATATATTTTTAAATAATATAATTATTTATAGTTTTTAGATATAAGAAATCTTTATTATCTTTAGTATTTTTAATAATAGATAAACTATATTTTTTAATAGCTTTTTTAATTATTATAAAAGAAATATTTTATAAGTATATAGACTATTTATAGAGTGTAAGAAACTTAATTCTTTCTATCTAGAAATCTATTACTTTTAATAATAGTAAGTATTAAATTATAATAATAGTAAGTTAAAAAATAAAACCCTTATCTTACGTGATAATATTCTCTATAGATAAGAAGAAAGTATAGCGACCTCGCTAAAGCAAAAGCAAGTAAGAAGTAAATGTCTATTTTAAAACTTCTTGAAGAAACGTCTTTCGTAAAGAAACGTCTTTCTTGAAGAAACGTCTTTCTTAAAGAAAGAAACCTCCGAAGAAATCCTTAAAGAAACCTCCTTTCTAAAGAAACTGAAGGAAGCCGATAAGGTAAGGAAGTAAATCCCCGGAAAGATATCTTAGGATTCTCACCCTTTCTCTTTCGACGAGATATCCGGATTCTCACCGCGGTGTTTCTCTAGAGGGGTCTGATATAGATTATATATACGTTTTAATTCGTCTTTATATTCTTTAACGAGCTCTATAGTATTATTAAGATTCTTAATATTATATTACTTATCGTATACTAGATCGTAGTCTTTTTATTTAATAAGATACTTTATAGTAAAGTCGTAACCTTTAATTATAATTCTCTTATTAAGTAGTTAATTAATCTTATAAGATTTTTATTTCTTAATATTACCTTCGACGAAGATTAATAACGAATAATTCGATCTCGGATAATTAAAGAAATTATTCTATAATATAGACTTTAGTTACGCTATAGTAAATATAAGATATACTTATTAATTCTCGAGAATATCGAGGTAATACGCTAGACGATCGACTCAATTAAGAATTTTAAAAGAATTAATATACTATTAAGATAGTTTCTTAATAATTTCGAGATTTATAGAAATATTATAATTTTTATAAAGGCGTAGAAATATATAATTATTAATCTTAAGAAATATTAGCTAATAATATCTATTATAATAATATTTAATATTTATATTAATAAAAGTAATAATATTCTTTACTAAATTTCGAGTATAAAGAAAATTCGATATATTTAAAGATTTAAGAAGATTAAGAGATATATTCGAGATAAAACCGTAGGCGATTTCGTTAGAAGTATTTCTAGTTATTAACGATATCGAGTTATTAAGTAATTTTTAAAGTTAAGATAGAATTCTTAGTTATAAAGAAGTCTTATTAAGTATTATATTAATATAAAAATATATAGCGATTTTTATAGTCTAATTAATTCTTTTACTATTATTATCGATTTATAGAGTAATAAATAATAAAATAAAATAGAAAAACGCCGAGGCGCTAAAATAGTGCTTATTATAATTTTAAAAGAAATTTATAATCTCTATTCGAGATAATAGTCTTAGAAATACTTTAATTAGCTATCTCGAGCTTATTAAGTAAAATATTAGTTTATTAAACTACTAACTATATAGATTTCCCGAGTACGTTTATTACTCGCTTAATAAATTTATCGATAACTAATATAATCGCGTTAAAGTCTTTTTTAGACTTCGATAAAGCGAGTATAAAGTTAATTATAAGCGTATAAAAGAGAATTAACGATAAGTTAATAAAGCTTAGTAATCTATATAATTAATAATATCTAATTTAAAGAATTTAATAATTTAAATAATAGCGAATAAATTCTCGTAACTAATTAATAAGACTTCTAATATATTAGAATATCGATATAATTTTATAATATCTTTAAAATCTCGAATAGCTATTATCGTAGACTAGATATAAGATTTTATTAATAATTATTAATAGAATATAGAGTCGTTAATAACTAATAACTCTATCGATATAATAAATTAAGTTCCTAAGATTAAGAATCCGAAGTTTCTTAGAATTCTTAGAATTCTTGAAATTCTAAAGTTACTTAGGATTCTTAAAATCCTAAAGTTACTAGCGACGTATTTTCTTTATATCGAAACTCTTAAGAATCCGAAGTTATCTATAATTCTCGAGATTAAGAATCTAAAGTTTTTTAGAATTCTTAGAATTCTTAGATCCTGAGTTACTTATTTTTTAACCTTGAATTCTTAGAATTCCGAGAGTTTCTTAAGTAAATTCTTAGAATTTTTATCGCGAAATTTTTAAGTAAGGGTTATAAGTAAGCGATATTAATAAATTCCCGCGGATAAAAGAAAGTATTACGACGTTCTCGCCGAAATCTTCGTTATTATTAATTTACTATATTAGATAAGAGTATTAGTAATCGAATTTATAGCCCTTAAGAATACGTTTTTAAAAGTCTTTAGATATTTTTATTAAAGAATAAGTACTTACGTAAAAAATATTTAACTTTATATAATCGAGAGAGGCAAATTTTTTATTATTATTTATACTTATTAGTTATAATAGCGTATCTAGAATAATATAATTCTTTCTAGATTTATATCTAATATCTAGCTTAAATTAATATAAAAATTAAGAGATATATATAAGATAAATATTTATATATATTATAAAGAATATTATAATAATAAAAGTTTATTTTATAATATTAAGAATCGCTAAATAATTCGTCTAAATAATAATTATCTACTTCGAAGATTTAATTAAATATCTAACTTTCTTAATCGCCTATATAAATCTTATAATTTCGAGTTTTATTAATTAATAATTCTACTTCGCGGAAGTTAATTATTATAATAAGAATATAATTAGCTATATAATTATTCGCGACGATTATTTCTTTATAAAAATATCGTCTTTAACGTAAAAGATAATAATTTCGAATTTAAATTCTTTAAAAGTATTAAGATCTATTTATAAGATTCTTAAAAGATCGAAATATATTAAGATACTTAATTCAAATAACGCTTTCTAAAGTTTTTCGAAAGAAATTTATTCGATAACGAAAGTTATTAATAATCTTATTTTCGAAGTATATACTTTATAAGAATTATCTTTTATTAAGACTTTCTTTAATAAATAAGTCTTAAAATTTTAAAGAGGCTTTATTAATTATATATAGAAATATATATATTATTATAAATACTCTATAAGATTTAAGTAATATTTTAAATTATTAAGAATTTTTAGATATTAAAGTCGATTAATTACTTTAAATTTTTTTTCGAAAGTAGCTAATTTAAATAAGTTAACTCTTTATTTAAATAAATTTATATCGAAATAATTAAGAAAGACTTTTTTTAAATTAATTAAGATATTATATTTCGATAATAAAATAAAAAGTTAATAAAGATAAGAGATATAATTAATAAAAGATTTAAAGTTATATATTATATCGTTAATATATATCTAAGCAAATTTCTTAATAGCGCGAAGTATATTATCAATTTATCTTTAAATATAAATAATAAAGTTTATATTTCTTATAATTAATATTAGAAATATTTTTTATCTATAATAATTAATAATAATTTATAAGTATTAATAGTTTAAATATATTTATTATTAATAGAAGAATAATAAAGCGTTAAGAATTAAGATATAGCTATATTCTCGAAATCTAGCGATTATATTTACTTATTAAAGAGATATTAGATAAGAATTATATATTAATAAGTTATTTAAATCTCGAATATCTATAACCGAGTAACCTTTTCTCTTATTATTTAAAAGATTTTTTTATATTATAAAGATTAAATAGCTAAACGAAATAAGCTAAGAAGTCTATTTAAGACATTTTTACTTATAGAGTTCGTCGAATATATAATTAATAATTTTCTTATCGCGTAATTCTAAAAAAATAAACCTTCGTCTTATTATTAACTCTACTTTTCTAATTAAACTTAAAAAAAAGTTTTATTTACTCTTTCGATAATATATTAATAAATTCTTTATTAATCTAAAGCGTAAGAAATTCGTTAATAAGATTAGTAAGAGTATTTCTAGCGAGATTATTTTTATAAATAATTACTTTATTAAAAAGTTATTTCTCTTTTTCTAATATAAACTCGATATTTAATAAAGATTCTAACGTCGTAATAGCGATAATAAACGCTTTCTTTAATTATTCTATTTTCTTTAAAAAGGCTATTAATATATATTCTAGACTAAGGTTTATTTAGAAGTAATTCTTATAATTAAATTCGGTAATATCGCCGAGTTAAAATCTTCGAGAAATCTCGATTTCTCGATCTAAGTTATTTTTAGTAAGTATATTAATTATATTATAATTAACTAGATATAAAAAAAATATTATCTTCATTTAATCTATAAATTTAAAAATATAATTATAATCGTTGAGGAGAGCGAGTATTCTTAAGATTAATATAAATTCTTCGCTATATAATAAGATTATAATTACTAAGTTTACGTAAATCTTTCTTCTAATAAATTAATTATCTTAGCGAGTAATAATTATAATCTTTATTTTATAGCTCTTAATATAGATCTTTTATTTAAAGATATTAATTAAGATTTCTTTAGAATTAATAAAATCGTTATTAATTAGTATATTTAAAGTTATAAGTTATTTATAATATAAATTTCTTATTAAATATATATAAGAACCTCGTTTTTTTAATTATTAAGTTCTAAAAAGTAGTAGAATATAATAATATACTCTAGAGTTTTATATTTAAAAGATCTTACTTTATAGACTTTTAATAACGATTATATTTTAGAAATTACGACTTTTAATAGAAGATTTATTAATTATAAATAATTAATTAAAGTTATTTTATAGTCGATATTTAGATAAATATTATTATTTTTATTAATCTTAATAAGTCTAACTTTTACTATAGTGTAATTTTAGCTTTTAAAGTTAAAACTAGATTCTTAATCTATTATAATAGCTTTTAATTTAATAATTCGTAGAATTCTAGTAGCTGAGAAAACGATTATCGGCTCATTAAGATTTATAAGAAAACTTAAGATTAAAAAGTAAGGCTCGCTTAACGAGAAAGTATATTTCTTTTTATAAGAATATTCTTTTTATAAATATCTATATAGCCGAGATCTAAATAAAAAAATCTTATTATAATTGCGATAGAAGATTTCGATATCTATAAATTCGAAAAATTATTAATTATAATTACTCGATAAATAATTTTAAGAATAATAATCCTCGCCGAAGTAGATATTATTATTATACTTATTCTAGTTAATATACTAAGATTTAAATTTTATAGCTTTTTTTTAGATTTCGAAGTAATAAAAAGAAGCGTTTTTATTAAGATTATACTTTAAGAGAAAATTAGAATCTTTAATTATCGAAGTTTAATAGATGATAGTCTTTAATCGAAATTCTAACTACTATTAAAGCTAACGATCTCTAAGATTTCTATTATTTCTTTTTAAAAATCCTCGAAATTCTTAATTTCCTAAATTTTTAACTCTTTAAAAATCTAATATTTTTAGTTATAGACGATTTAATAACATCGAAATAAATTTATTTAATATTAATATAAGCTATAATAATTTTTAAGAATTAAAAAGATTATTAAGAAGATTAAGCTTAATCTTAGAAACTCGCTTAATTAGATTAGCTATATATCTATTATTAAGAATTTAAATAAATATATTAAGCGTTAAAAGAATAATAAGAAGATATCTAATAGTCGAAACCTCGCTATTTTAAAGTTTATTAATCTTAATACTATTAATATAATTAAGATTATAAATTATTAAGAAAAGAAGTTTAATATTTATCTATCTATTACTACTAACTTAATTAATTTTAATAATCTTAAAATTATATTTAATTAAATATTTATTATTAAATATTTATCTTAAATTAAATATTTTTTTTTAATTTTAAAATCTAGATAAAAGAAGTAATTATAATTATAGATGAAAATGAATTTATAAATATTTATAATTTAATGGCGATTTCTTAATAGGCGAATATTAGCTAATTTTTAACGCTATTAATATTAATTAATTTAATATAATAAAGAATAGCTTATATATAAATAGCTAATTCTTATCGAGTTCTAATAATATAAAGTATATACTTTTTAAAAGTTAGATAATAAAGTACTACGTCGATAGATTTCTTAAATCTCTTAATAATTATTAAATATTATTTCTTAATATTATTTTTATTTATATATAGATCGACTCGCTTAAAATTAAATAATTTCGTTATATATTAAATTAAGATAGATTCTCTTAAGATAGTATTTAGATTATTTTAAATAATTCTTAAGTCTTTAATAATAGCGAGATTATAAATTTATTTTATAAATAGAATTAAGCATTTATAGTAGATATCTTTCTTAATTATAATAACTTTTTCTTCTTCGTAAGATTTATTTAGATAAGAATTAAAGAACTCGAGATTCGCGATATTTTATCTACTATTATTATTATTATCTAAATTATTAATATCTAAGAGATCTAATAAATTAAAAGATTCTTATATTTTAATAAAAGTATTAAAACTCTAAATAGCTATATTAATTATCTATATAATAAAATCCTATAATTTCTAAAAAGTTATCTAATTAATTATAGAATCTTCTTCTAATAAAATTATAGACGTTAACTTAAAAGATTATTAAGTATTTATTATTAACGTGAAATTCGAAAGTATAAATAAATCTAAAGTTATCGATCTTAAACAAATATCGCTTATAAAAGAAGAATTATATTTTCTAAAGTATTAAATAAGATCTAATTCTTTCTAGAAGTTATATATTCTATTATTAAAGGCTTTAAATATTCTTCGAAAAATAGATAGATTCATAGACTAGATATATAAGAATCCTAGCGATTCTATCGAGAAAGCTCTTAAAGTTTTTATAAGTTCTAATATATCTAAAATTTACTTAGATATAAATCTTAGATAATTCTTAATTATATAGTTAATAAAAAGATCGATAAGTTCTAGAATCTTATATAGATAAGTATATTCGATAATAGTAAGAAATTAATAGATTTAATAATTAATTATAATTAGATTTCTCGAAAGTAGAGAAGCTAGCTTAACGAAGCTTAAGATAATAATTTTAGAAATTTAATAAGAAGAAGAATAAAGAAGTAAGGCGAGTAAAAGACTTAAGAAGCCTGGAAATCGACGAAAGAAGAAGCTCGATGAAACTTGAAACTTAATATCTTTAATAGAGGAACTTCTAGATCTATTAATAATTAAATAATATTAATAATTGATATTGCTATTATATTATTATAGTAGATATATAGATTTTATTATATCGATACTTTTAAAATATAGAAATTCGCTATTATAGTTTATTATATATAAGAAAAAAAAGTTTTTATTTTTATTAGAGGAGATATATAGATTATAATATTTCTAAGTAAATTAATTAATATTATAAAATAAAAATTCATATTTTTTAAAACTTAAAATTTTTTTTTTTTTTTAAAAAATTTTAAAAAATAAAAATATAATTAAAATTTTAAAAATTTTTATTATTAATTTTTTTATTAAATTTATTTATTATTTTATAAAATAAAAAAAAAAACCTATTTTTTATTTTTTTTTAATAAATTTAAATTTTTTTATTTTTTTTTTTTTTTTTATTTTTTTTATTTTTTTTTTTTTTATATTAAAAAAAAAAAAAAAAAAATTATTTTTTTATTTATTTTTTTATTTTAAAAAAAAATAAAAATAAAAAAAAAAAAAAAAAAAAAAAAAAAAATTAATAATATAATAAAAAAAATAAAAAAAAAAAAAAAAAAACTAAAAAAAAAACTTAGTCTATTATATAACTTTAATAGAAATAAATAATAACTTTAAGAAACTATCGAAATGTATTATCTGACTGAATTGAAAGGTTAGCCGAGGCGAGGAGGGTTTATTAAGGCTTAGCGATATATATATTCGTAATACTCTCTATAGTTAGATCTAATTAATTAAGTATTTTATCTACTACTTTTAATAGATTATAAATTTAAATTATAAGATATTTATTTAATATATTATTTATAAGCTAGCTAGCTTATTAATTAAATACTTAAAAAATAAAAGAAAGTTTTATCGTAATATTATATCGCTTAATAATATTATCGTAATATTAAATACTTAATTAATTTACTTCGAGATAATTTAATAATATTTTCTAAGCTTTATCGACCTCTAAATAATAAATTATACTTAGATATTATATAATAGCCGTAACCCTTATAAAAATCTCGCTATTATTATTTTTAATCGCTATATTATAAAGTAGAGAATTAGAATAAAGAGTTTAAGTATTAAGTTAACTAAAAATTTCGCTATATTAACTAATTAGCTAAGCGCTTTAAACGATATTAATTTCGCTTATAAAACGCTAAATTTATAAATAGAAATAATACAATTATAAAAGAGGTAGTATATAAAGAAGTACTCTTATTTCCTAATCGAAATATAGCTATATTAGTTAGATAGATTATAGCGAAATATTATTATATTAATACTATTAATCGCTTAGCTAATAAATTATTAAGTTAATAATTAAATATTTAATTAATAAAGAATATAACTATTACGTAAGATAAAGGGTATAAAAAAAATTATTTTTATTTAATATAGACTTTATATTTATCTAATTATCTTTAAATTTAATTATATCTTAAAAAAATCCTTTATTTAATTATATTAGTTAAAATAATATTATATTCTCTAGATATAATTATATATTAACGTCTTCTCTTAATTAAGATGATATTGAATATCTTAGATATAATTACTGTATTTATTAATATCTCTTATAGTTTAAGATAAACTTAAAAGCTACTATAGATTATATATATCTATTATATCTCTAGATATTTCTTAAAAATAATTTTATATATTATATAATAAAGCACGCGTGGATAGACGCATTTTTAAGCGCGACTTTTCTTGATATAATCGAGTATTAAATAAAGTCTAATATTAATTTAAAAAGCGTTTAGAAAATTAAGAACGTAATTATATATCTATTTATCTCTCTAATAACTTTATAACTCTTAATAATTTAACTCGCGAATTATTTTTTAAATTAATCGATAGCGAGAAACTCTTTAATACTATTATATAATTTATTAAATTTAATCTTCTTATAAACTTTTAATTTCTTTATATTTTAAATAATATATCGAAGTTAAAGCTATATTAAAAGAAATTAGCTTAAATATAAAGTTTAATAAATTATCTCTTTATATTACTAAGCTTAAAGAATCTAAAGGTCTTTAAATATAATAGTAAGATATATATTAATATCTTATAGCGTAGCGCCTTATTAAGTTTATCAAAGTCGAATAAAAAGATCGCCCTATTATTTCTATTTTAGCTAAAGATATACTTAACGCTAAAATTATAAGATTTATTAATATCGCCGAAGATAAAATTACTAAGTAAAAATTAGGGTAAAAATTAATTATTAATATTATTTAGAGTCGCCTTAATAATAATCTACTATCGAACTTAAAAAGCGAAACTAATATCTATCTTCTATAGAAGACTATTATTAATAATACCTTAGGGGAAACACGCACTTTAAGAATTTTCGGCTAACCTTCCACACTCACACAGTCGACAAACATGCCTTATTAACTTAATACCCACTTTTCGAATTTCTATCAATACATCATGTATACCACGTCCATCCCAAAAGTATATCTGGCTTAAGATATTATTAATAACTCAATTTCCAGAATAGATAGCTATAAAGGAACCTAAAGTATCTTATAAAATTATTTTATTAACTATAAATTAATAGATCGTTAATAGAGAAAGATAATATTTATCGAAATAGCGCATTTATAATTATAATATCGATAGATATAGACGGCGATAGAAAGCGTAAATTAATATTATATAATATATATATAATATAATTAATTTAGATATTCGCTATTATAAATAGCGTTTAAGCTAAAAAATAGTTTAAATAATAATAACGAGATATTATAATTTTTCTAGGCCTTAAATAAGATTAAGAAAGTATAAATATATTAATAATATAGGACTTATAGATATAAGAATGAAATTCTATTAATAAAATACTTACCTATTAAGTTTAGCGATAAAAATATATTAATTCTTCTCTATATATTAGGCCTTCTCTAATTCTTCTTTATATCTAAAGATATTAGAGAATAGGTTTATTAAAGATATTTATTCTTACACTATCTTCTTATTAGATAACTATATTAGCTATTATAATTATTATTTAATCCCTTATCGTAGTTAATATAGAGTATCTATTTCGTAATTTTAATAGTATTATCTTATTTTAAAAAGATTATATAAATAATTTAATTTAATTTTAAAGACGTCTTTAAAGCTTAATTAAGAATCTCATCTATAATATAATTAGCTTTATTTTTAATATATTTAAAATATTAGTGTTAATTAGTTTATAATTTATTTAAATATTATTATACTTACCCTCCGCTAAAGCTTATTATTCTATCCTCTCTCTCTTTAACTTTATAATTTTATTTTTTAATATTAATATTAATATCTATATCTTCTTCTCACATAAGATAAATTTAATTTTATATACTTTATTTTAAACGATATTATTAGACTTTATATTATTTTAAATAAAAATTAAGGCGTAAAGCGAAAAGATAATATTCTTTAAAAAATTAAAATTATTACTATATTATAAATTAATTATTTAATCTCTATAATTTTAAAAAATTAAAAATAGTAAATAAATAAATAAATATACTATTAATAAATAAATATATCGATTATTATAATATTTATATTTTTAAAAAAGCGCTTTATAATATAATTAGTTAATTTATTAAATAAATAATAAAACTTATCGATAGTAACGCTAAAATCTAAAATAAAAAATATTATTTTAAATTAATATATATAATATCTAATATATTATATTACTTACTATTTAATTAATATAAAAATATTATAAAATTTATAAAGTTTAAATAATTTATATAATATAGAGTTAAAGTTAAAAATAATTAAAAAGTTATAAAACTTTAAATTTTATTTTATTAATTTAGATTTTTATATAATAGAGTAGAATTTAAAGAAAATTATAATAGTATATAATAAAACGAAGTAAATAAATAACTTATCTTATCGCTATTATCTTATAAAAAATTTATATATTTCTATTTATACTTAATATTATTTAATAGTTATTCTCTAGAATTTAGAATTAATCTTATTAATATTTTATAATAAATTTTAATTTTATTTATTTTATAGCGGAGATATAATTAGAATATTAAAGTAATTATATATATAAGAAATATTATAACTCTTCGAGAAAGTCTAAGAGAATACTCTTTCTTTATTATCTTACTATTATAAATTACTCGATATATATATATTAAATAAATATCTTAAAAGTATAAAAGTTATTTTAATATTATATTTTATTTAAATCGTAAAATATAATCTACTTATTATATTTTAAGGTATTATTATTATAAAAGTAAATATTAATTCTAATTTTTTATTTATTATAAACCCTTAAATAGCTTAATAGATTATATTTTTTTAAAGATATAATATATATAAAATAGAGATAAATAGTAAATTATAAGTCTAAATAGATAAGTATATATAGAGATAATAAAATATAAATTTTAGATAGTAATAGGTCGTTTAGCGTATAATCTACTTCTCTTTAATAAAGATATTATTAATCTTTTTAATATATTAAAAAGATAATAGTAATATTTTTTTAAAGTAATAATCTAAATCGTTATTCGAGAAATCTAATTTATTCTTTACTTTATTATTATATTATTATTTACTTTTTAATATAATAAAGTTCTTATTTTAATAGTTATTATACTTTAATAAAGAGTTTATCTTATTTATCTAAAAAGTAAATTATATAAGAATAAGAAGACTTAATATATCTATCTTTATTTTAAAGTTAATTTATATATAGCTTAACTCTAATATCGAAGATTAATTAAATATTTTATAAAAAGATTAATATTAAAGTATTAAAAATAAGTATTTAAATTTAATCTACTTTTAAAATAGAAATATTATTCTTTATTTATTTTATCTAATTTAGATATATCGATAATACTATTAAAAAAGTTAAAAATCTAGATAAAAGAATTAAGTAAGTATTTATTTATAAATTAACGTATTAAAGTTTTAGATTTTATGATAATAGCTAATATACCTATTATATTCTTCTTTAAAAAGTCTATAATCTTTATTTATATATAAAAATTAGTTAACGAATAAATTATAAAAATAATATTAAGATAAATTATATTTATAATTATATTCGAAATAAATTAAATTTTTTAATTTGTATTATTTTAATTAAGATAATATCTACTCTCGATTTATTTTTAATTATATTACTTAATATTATCTCTTTAAATAAATTTAATAATATATATAATTTTATCTAAATTAAAATATATAAGATATATAATCTAATAATTATATAAAAGCTTATTAAATTTAATTTAAATATTATCGATAAAGTGTAATAAGCTATTAATCTTAGATATAAATAATATATTATCTTATTAAGACTTCGATTTAAATATATTAAATATCTATTTAATACTCTTCTTAAAAATCTCTTCTTAATATATAATATTATTAAGCTCTTTATCTACTTTATTCTCTTTTAAAATACTATTACTCTAGATATTATATATTAAAAATATTTATATTTTAAAAAAAGAAAACTTACTTCTCGCCTATTCTTTATAGGCTTTAATTTATTAAATCTCTTATCTCTATCCTCGCTTTTTTCTATATTATTTAATAGAGTAATTTCTTAATAATTTAACTCTATTTTAAAGAGTTTATATATTTTAAACTTCTTTATATTAGCGGGCTAAAAGATTATCTTTTTTTTTTTAAAGTTTTCTCTAATATAAACTTAAGCGAAGAGCTTATAAAAATAAATTAAAATTATATACTTATTCTCTTAATTTATTTTATACTAGATATCTTAAAAAATTTATTATATATTATAATAAATAAAAGAATAACTATTATCGCTATTAGAATAAATAAAAAAAATAAAAAAAGTAGAAGATTATAAAGAATAATAAATAGTATAAATAAACTAACTCTCGAGCTATAGATTTTTTAAAATAATATTTATTAAAAAAGTAAATTTAGCGATTTTAATATTTTAAAAATATTAAAAAGTTAATTATCTTTTCTTCGTTAATAATATTATTTTATACTTTATATAAATTAAATATTATTATATTTTAATTTAGAATATTCTATAGAACTATTTAATATTTTAAAAATTAAATTTAAATATTTTTTTTTTATAGAGAGCTTTTATAATATAAAAGCGAGGTTTTAAATTTAATCTCTTAAGTTTTAAAACTAATTATTTTTATAATAATAAGATATCTATATAATTAAAAGAAGATTTAAAAAGATTTATTAATAAATATTAGAATAAGCTAATTAAAATATTTAAGCTATTTAGAAAAATTAATTATATAATATCTAAAGCTAGATAATAATTTAAAAAATTAATAAATACGTTTATATAATATAACGAAGTATTTATAATAATAGTATTATTTTATAAATAATAGAATTAAGTTTTATAAAAAGAAATAATTAATATTAAATAGATAGATAATCTCTTTATTTTTTTTTAATAATAATATTAATAAGAATTTAGCTAATTAAGTAATAATAATCTTTAAAAAAAAACTATTATTTAATTAGATAATAAATTTAAATATTTATTATAATATAACTAATTATCTTTAAAATATTTTTATATTTATCTATTTTTCTTAAGACTCTTCTTTATTTCTTTATTTTCTTATAAAGATAATATATTATTAATTCATCTTTTTAAATCTATAGCTATTATTTATTTTCTAATATTTATTTATTTTATAATTCTCGATCTACTAGAATCTTAATTTATTAAATTAATTTACTTTAAGTATTTTAATATAGCTCGCGATATTATATAATATATATCTCTTCTAATTAATAAATATATAGCGAGATAATAATATATAAGCGTTAAATCTCTAATATTCTAATTTTAGATTTATTATTTTTTAAAATAATTATATTAAAAAATAATAGAAAATAATAATAGAAGAAGAGATTTAGATAGAGTAAAAGAGTTTAAATAAAATTATATTTTTAAAATATTTTAAAAAAGATAATATTAATAAATATTTTAAAACGCTAAAAAGCGTTATAAATAGCGAAATAAATATAAATATATAAAATTATATTTTAATTTATTAATTAACTTTAAACGTTTATTAATTTTAAAAGAATATTATTATTATAATAAATAATCTCTATTAAATTATTAAAAATACTATATTAAATAATAACTTAAATACTATATTAAATTAAGAAAACGAATCTAATAATAGAGAAGATTTTTTATTATTTATATTAAATTTATCTTTAACTCTCGCTTCTCTAGAAATATTAGTATAAGATTTTAAGAATAATTTTAAGAATAACTTTAACGAGTTAGCACTTAAGGGTAATTCGCGTAAATAGATTATAAATATATTATCGCTATTAAAGCGCTCTTCTATAATTAATCTTTCTAAAGAGATTTTTTATAAAAAAGTCTTTATAAAGTTAAAAATCTTTATAATAATTTTCGAATTATAATATTAAATAACTAAACTAAGTAGATAAAGCTATTAGAGCTTATTAAAAATATTTAATCTACTAAAAAACTTAAAGACTTTAAGAAATCTATTAAAGTCTATTTTTATTATTAAGAAATATATTAAAGCGTAGTTACTATTTATTAAACTACGATATTAAGAGATAGCTATAATACTTTAAAAACTATTTACTTAAAGTTCTAAAAGCGTTTCTTATATTAACTAAGAAGATATATATTTCTTTAATTCTTTATATCTCTTTAAGATGATTCTATTATCTACTAATTTTTATATAAAAATATATATTAAAATAATTTATTTTATAGATAAATTAATAGAACTCTATTATTCTATAATATAGACGATATTAATAAAAATATATTCTAGAGATTATATTAAAAATTATAATAACTCTTTTATAATTCTCTTATCTAACTTAATTTATTATTATTATAAAAAATTAAACTACTATTATTTAGCTATAGTAAATATTAAATTCTATTTTAATAGAGTTCTTAATGTTAGAAAAGATTTTATTAAGGCGATAATCTCTCTAGAAATAGTAAAACTTATTATTAATTCTCTTTACTTCTTATCTCGCTTTAAATTAAATTAATTAGATTATTTAATTTCTTTATAATCTATAGCTATAAAACTATTTCTCTTAAAAAACGAGTTTTATTATATTATTTAAAATTAAATTAATTCTTTAAAAATAGAAATATACTATAATTATCGCTATAAGAATTTAAATATAAATTTAAATAAAAAGCTAGCTATCTATAAGACTCGCTTTATTATATAAAATATCTATAATATTTAAATTAAGTTAATAAACGCTTTATAATTTTATTCTTCTTATCGCGATAAATTAAAACTTCTAATTTATAATTAATATTATCTTCTTAACTTCTCTAAATCTCCTTATATTAATATATCTCTTCTTATTTTTATAAATATATTCGAATTATATTAAAATATATATAGATTAATTCTTAGAATATATATTATTATTACGAGATTAAATTAATATAAAAGAAAGAGAAAAATTAATATCTTATTACTTACTCTAAAGTCTTATAAAAGCGAGTTTATAAATATTATTAAAGTTATTAAGTCTAAAATAGCGAAATTAAATAAAAAAATCTTAATAGAGATTAACGAAATAGAATATATAATATATATTTATATAATAGTATTTATTAAGAATATAAAGTAATAGATATAAAATATAGGATTTAACTCTTCGCTAGTAAATCGAGATTATACGAAATATCTAATTTTTAAAAAGTATAAATCGAATTTAATATTTAATATTAGACTTAATAAACATTTTTACTAAAGAATTTTATATAAGAGATTAAAAGCGAAGTCGTTATCTAACTCTATTAACTACATCTGCAAATCTGAAAAGTTCCTGCTAAATTTCAAATTGCTGATCTTGCGAATAGGGCTGAAATTAAGAATTCCGCCAGTTTAGCAACTATCTTAAAAATCAGCCAAAATTCCGCCGGTTTAATAACTATTCTAATCTTTTTCGTTAGTCCTACCAGTTTAGCAGCAATATACACGAAAAAAGAAAAGTTCTAATAATCGACGTTGCGATAGCAAGGTTCTACGGTAACGAGTATTAACGCCAACTCAAATTTAACTACGAAATTAGATAATTTAATAAAATTAGTCGCGTAGGTAATGCTCTGATATAGCGTATATTAATAATAATATATATTAATGCCATTATAATATATATATAGAATAGTACTTAGAGTGTATTAGAGTGCATTACGTAAAATTTTTGAAGTTATTAAATTTTTTTGAAGTTGCTAAACTGGTAGAACTGGCGGAAAGGATTTGGATATAGATAAAGTCTGCTGAATAGGCTAAATCGTGCTGATCGTGCGGACCCGGCGGAAATCGTGCGGAAATTAATTTTTAGATTTGCAGATATACTTAAAAATACTAAAAATAAGTTTAAAGTAAACTCCTCTTATTAAAATCTTATCTTCTTTAAATTTTATTCGAAATAATTTAATTAATATAATATACTCGAAGTTCGCTAATATAGTAAAATAAGTTTAATAAGTTTTAATTAAGATTATTTTTATAGTAGAAAACGCCGAAGCCTATACGATTAAATTTTACTACTTTTTTTTTTATTAAATTAAAATAAATTATAATCTTCTACTTATTATTTATAAAACTACTAAATATAGAAATATATAAAAATCTCTATTATTATATTATTACTTTAAGAATATAATTATATTTAAAATAGATAATATCGCTCTTTTTAAAGATTTTAAAAATATTATTTCTTTAAATTTAGAATATAACGCTATAGATTTTATTATATAATACTACGCTTATATAATAAAGAGTAATATTATTATTCTAATTTATAATATAATTAGCGAAAATAGAGATAATATAGCTATTCTATTACGTTAATTAAAAAAGTTATTTTAGAGACTATTTTAATATACCGCTCTCGCTATATTATCGAAGTTTAAATATAAAAAAAAGCTTATTTTATCTAGAGATATAATATTAATAAAATCTTAATAAGAATTTAATAACGAGTTAGATATTCTTAATATATTTAAGAATTATAAGATATAAAAGATAGGGCGCTTAAAGTATAAGAATTTTATAGAGTCTTTTACTATAGAAGAGATATTATTAAAAATAATAATAGCGTTTTAAACTTTTATAAATAGATTAAATATTTATATTAAATTATATTTTATTAAAGTAATATAAGAGTACGCAACTTTAAATAATCTAATAATCTTCTCTAAAGAAGATAAATACTAATAAAAGATCGTTTTAATAATTACGATTATATTTCGCTAATTTAAATATCTAAAGACTTTAAGATATCTATTTTATATATAAATTATCGCGATATTATTAAGATATTATTATTTAAAAAAAGCGTTTATTAGACGCTTCGTTTTATATTTATCGACTTAATATAATATTTTAAATTAAGATTAATAATAGAGCTATAGAGAATTTATATTTAATACCCAATACTATTTAAATAATTATTATTATTCTCTAAAAGAAAATAAAAGAATATAAAGAGCGAGTTAAGATTAATTATTCTAGGGGATAAATTATATAAAAAGCTTATTATTTTAAACTATCTTAATAAGAAGTTTATTAGAAAGTTAAACTAGCCGCTTTAGTCTATTGATCTTAAATATAATAATTTATTTATTTTAATATTATAATAGATATATTAGATTAACTATAATAAGTTTAATATAATCTTTTCTCATAGTGCTAGATTATAATAATATTAAAAGTTAAGCTTTATAAATAGATATATTCTACTTCTTCTTTATTTTATTATAAATTTATTATATTAATATATTAAATATATTAAAGACGAGTTTAGAATAAGATTAGAATATTAATTACTAAGATATAGAAAATCTAAATATTAAATTATATTTAAAGTTAATAACTTTATTACTATTAGAGTAGAAGAGTTTACTTACTTAGATAAAATATTTTTATATTAACTTTTATGTAAATAAATTAGAATATTTACGCGTATTATTATAATAAAAAACTTTTATATCTTTTAAATTAATTTTATTCTAAACGCTTTCTATCTTAAATTATCTATAATTATAAATATTATAAAACTTTCTAATATTAAAAGTAAGAAGTATTATATTATATATATTAAACGTATAAAGTAACTTAATAAAACTCGATAATTAATCTATAAAGAAATTATCTTACTTCTAAATTAAGATTATAATATTTAATTTATATAGAATAAAAATAATTTATTATTTTAAAGATTTTTATCTTAATAGTGAAGAATATATTTATCTAAGTTATAAAATAATAAAACTTATAAATGTTTATTAAATAAGCGCTCTCTATAAAAAATTCCGCTATATTTTCTACACTCTAAAATTATTTATCTCGATATTAGATTATTAAATATAGAATATAATACGCGAAATATAATATTTAAATATAGATATTAAGGCTTAAAGTGCGAGTCGTTAAAACCCTAATTTTAAAACTACTAGAAAACTCTTAAAATATAAACTTAACAAAAATTCGAGAAATACTTAATATTTAACTTAAAAGAATTTCGAGAAGATAAATATAATTTATTTATTAATAATATCACCCTAAGCTTTATTATATATCTATATATTTATATTCTAATTTAAATAATCTTATAAAATAGTCTAAAAAGTAGAAAATTAATTTTAGCGTAAAGTTCGTAGTATTAATAGATATATTTAAACGATAAACGTCTTTTTAAAGCGTCTAGTAATAGAGTTCTTTTTTAATTAAGATATTTAATTTAAAGTTATATAAATATCTATACTATTAAAGAATATTAAAAAATAAAATCTATAAATAGTTAGAGTTATTTAATTAAAAATTAGAAAATAATATAAATACTTATCTTTTAAATATTATAATTTAAATTATAATCTCTTCGAAAGATAGAAGTTTAGCGAGTATAATTTATATATATAGAAAAATATTAAATATAATTATAAAGCTCTTCTTTAATAGCGAGGTATATAAAAAAAAAAATTAATAAATTAATATTTTTTAATAGGAAAATTATATAAATAAATAATATCTTCGAGTATTTTAAGATAGATAATAATATATATTTTCTTATTAGTATAATATAGAAATTTTTTTATAAAAATATTTAAAATTTTTATTTTTAATTTATTTTTTTTTTTTTTTAATTTTTTTTTTTTTTTTAAAAAATTTTTTTTTAAAAAAAAAAAAAAAAAAAAATTTTTTTAAAAATTTTTTTTAAAAAAAAAAAAAAAATTTTTTTTATAAAATTTTTTTAAAAAAAAAAAAAAAATTTTTTTTATTTAAAATAAAAAAATATTTTTTTTATAAGTAGTAGATTTCTAGATAGAAATAATCAAGCTTATTATATACTACGATTATAGATTCTTATTATTATTATAATATAATAGTAATATTATTTCTTAATATTAATTAACTATTAAGAGATTTTAGAAGTTCCTTTATCAGGCCAGTTAAAGAAAGCTTATTCTTTAAGAAAACTCATTCTTTAAGAAAGCTTATTCTTGAAGAAAGCTTATTCTTTAAATCTTATCTTAAGCTTTCCGCTACGTAAATTCTTTAAGTATATTATTACTATCTAAAATCACTTTTAATAGCGAATTCTCTATATCTACCGTAGTTTTAATTAAGGATCTATAAGAGATAAAAACCTCCCTCTTAGAAATCTTAATTCCTCGTAAGATTTCTTAATCTTTCTCTACTTTCTTTTAAAAATTATTAATATCGTTAATTAATAGCTAAGCTGGCTTTCTTAAGTTATTTAGTATTTAATCTAATCGCTTATAATATCGTTATTTTTATATTTTAACTATAAGAGTTTCTTAAAAGTAATTATACGTTTATAAATCTATTTAATAAGAAGAACTATTAATTTATTAAGAATATCGTCGAAAGTAATTTTCATTTATTCTTTATAACTCGAGAAATCTTAATAAGAAACAATTATTTATATATTAGATTTAATTTAATTAAAGTATTATTCTAGCCTCTTAATTAGATTATTAATAAACTATATTTTTATACGATATTTAGAATATTCGATAAAGAAGTAAAATTACTACGAAGACTCGAGGATCTTCTATTTATAAGAGTTACCTCTAGAAAACTCGCCGAGTTTCTTATCTTCGAGAATTATTATATTTTCTTTAATAAGCTTAGTTTTATCTTTAAAAATCGCTACGCTTTCTTTAATAAGCTTAAGAATTATAATAAGAGTAATCTTCGTTAACGAAGTAATCTACTCTTATCTAATTAGTCTATTAAATAGAATAGATCTTAATAATTTATAAATATAAGTCGTTATCGCGATAGTTGCTTTCGCGGCGGTAATCTAATATATATATAATAATTTATTATAATAAAGAATATTAGAATCGTTAAGCTCGCTAGATATTATTAATACTTTAGAAAATAATAAAGATTTCTTATAATCGAGATAAAATTTAAGCGATATCGATTTTTTTAATTTAATATATAAAGATAAGTCGATAGCGTCTAGAGCTTCGTCGATAAAGTATATATTAAAGAAGATATACTTTTATAATATTTATTTTTTTATTAAGTATATTTATAACGTAGCTAATATTAAAGATAATAATCTTATATATATAAACCTTTAAACTTATTTAAAAGACCCTATTTTAAAATAATAATTTAATAAATTTATTAATAATAATAAGCGTTTTATTAAGCTCAGCAATAGACTTAATAAGTAAAAATAACTACTTATTAAACGATTTAAGATATTTACTAATATAATTATTAACTTAATTTTTAAGAAACGCAATATACTTTATAATATTAATAATTATAAAGAATCTCGAGAATATATTTAACGAATTTTATAAGTAGTAAAAAATATCAAGTTTATAGATATTAGTAATTAAATCGATATTATTTATAATAATCTCGATTTCGATCTTAGATAAGATATTAGATATTTTAAAAAAAGTATAAAATTATAGAAATTTCTTATTAAGCTTAATAATTTTAAATATAATTAATAAATATATATAGATAAATATAAAGTAGAAAGAAGTATAGATATTAAAAATACTTCTAGATTTTAAATAAATTAATAACCTCGATTTATTAATAGTAATAGAGATAATTATAATTAGTTATAACCTCGATAATAATAAGATTCTAGATTTAATTAGTAAGTATTTTATAATTATTAATCTTATTAGCTTTACTACTCGTCTTTTTCTTATTATTTTAATAATATAAATACTTATTTAAATTAATAGTAATAGAATTCTAATTAATATAGCTAGCAATTAAATCTATAATATTAATCTCGCTTATTTAAAACTCGATAACCTCTTTAAATTATCGCTTCGCTAAACGAATATATTTCGATATTCTTAAATTCTTAATCTTTATTAGAAGAAAGCTTTCTTAAAAAAAAGACCGTAATAATTAAGCTTTCTCGAGTTAAGATTTTTAAAAATCTTAATAATAGTAATACTTAAAGATATCCGCCTATTAAGCTTTTATTAATAAGAATAAGAAATCTTATTAGTATAAAGAAAATAACACTTAAAAAGAAAATATTAAGATCGAGTTATTATACTTTACGGGTAAAGATTAATAAGAAAATAAAATATATTATAGTATTATTAACTACTCGCTAAGTTCCCATAATAAATAATTCGCGAGTTTTATAGAATTTAAAACTTATTATCGTCTTTACGAAGATACTTTCTTATTTAAAATAAAGCTTTATAAGTATCTTTATATCGATTATTTCGAGAAAGCTTAAGGTTACTTAGATTAATAATAATAAAATACTAATCTCGAAAGCGTTATCGAAAGATTTTTTAAAGAAAATCTTAAGAATAATTAAATTCGACTTCTCGAGTAAGAATCTTAGTTCGAGATTTATATTTTATAATTAAAACTACGCTTATATAGAACTTCGTCTAATATCGAAAAAAGAAATTAATAATATATATCTAAATATAGATTATAGCGTAATCTTAAATAATAGATTATAGCTTAAAAGCTTATTATTTAAAATTAGGATTATTAAAATAGCTTTATCTTTAAGAGTTCGCGAAGTAAATATTAATAAGTATAAAATTAATAAATATATAACTACGAAGCTTTATTTTCTAAAACTAGATTTCTAAAATAAAAAAGCTCTTATCTATCTTCGAAGAGAAGTTTATATTATTAATAATCTTTATACTAGAATATTAATTAATAATAATATTATTAATTTTAAAGATATCGTTATTAATATTATTAATAAGAGTATTTATATAAAAAGCTATAAGATTATAATCGAAGTTTTTATTTATTTATAAGAAGAATTTATAAGAAGAAAGATTTATATAAAGTCGATAATAATAATTTCTTTATATAATAAAATAGTACTATTTATAAAAAACGTTAATCTACTCGCTAATTATAATTTCTTATTTAAATCTATTATCTAAACGAATCTTACTCTTTTCGCTTATATAATAGATTATTTAATAATTAATATTTTTATTAAAAATAAAATAAGTAATTCTATTTAAATTTTAAAGAAACTAAGATTTAGAAGCGTATTCGAGATAAATTATAAGAATTATTTTCAAATCGTAATCGAGTCTAACTTCGCGATAACTCGCTTAAAAAAATTATTAATTATTTTTAACTCGCCGAGATCCTCGATCTTAATATTTATTAGCTATTCGAAATCAATATTCTTAATTTCTATTAAATAGAAAATAAAGCTATTTAATAGAGTTATAATTTATAATAATATTTAAAAAACTTAAATCCTCGCGGAGTTAATCGAAGAATTTCTCGATATTTAAATAAATATTAAATTTATAAAAGTTTCTAAAGAAGAATAAATAAAAATTCTATTATAAGATAATTAGTAATTTAAGATTAGCGATAAAGTTAAGATCTATCTACTTAAAATTAAGAATTATAAAATTATTAATTAAACTTTTAATAAGCTTTAATATTAGAATAAATTAAAATATATTAAATAAGCTACTTCCTTCGCGTATTTAATCTTTATAATTTAAAAAGCGCTTTTAAAAAACGAATATAAAGATTAATTAATAATAGATATTAGAGACTTAAACGACTTAATTTTATATAATACTTATTTAGTTTTACTATAAGATAAAGTAATTAATATATTTATAAGTTATTATTATATTTTAATAATTAACGCTATATCTTTCTTCTATTAATAGTATATTTATCTTAATTATCAATATATATTTATAATAATAACTTATCGCGATTAAGAAATATTTAATATATTAATTATAAGTTATATAAATTTAATTACTTACGTCTAGCGCTAAATTAATAAAATTTTATAATAATTAAGTAGAGTAAAAGTTTATATTAACGATATCGTAATTAAGATAACTATCTTTTAAGAATACTTAAGAGATCTTTAAGAATTTTTTAAGTTATTTATAAAGTATAATATTATTATCTCGCTAATTAAAGCTTTTCTAGACTATTTTAATATTAATTTATTTAATTATAAAATTAATTTATTTAACTTAATTTTCTTAGAAGAGAAATTAAAGATAATCTCGAAATTTTAATATCTTAATATTCTTAACGAGTTTAAGTATTATCTTAAATTTATAAAATATCTTTAATAATATATATATTTTTATATCTAACTCTTAAATCTACTATAGAAATTAAAAACTTTACTTTTTAAGAAAGCTCTCTTAATAAATTATTAATAAAAATAATTTATATTTATAAAGCGTTTTTCGAATCTTATAAAGTCTTAATCCGTATTATTTTAATTACTATAAAAAGTCTTATCTTATTTTTTAATTCTTATATACTTTAATAATAAGAGAATATTATAAATAGATTTAGATACTTTTAAAGAATTTAATTTTAAAGCTATTATTTTCCACGTTAAGAAAGATAAAAAATTTTATTAATAAGTAGCCTTCCCGCGCTACTATAAAACTTATACTCTTTCTATTAAGACTCTTAACTTCTATTAAAAATAACTATTAATCTATAAAGCTCGAAATTATAAATTTCGTCTAGATATTTAAGAAAGTAAGATATATAATAAAATTCTTTAAGTATTTAATAAGAGTATAAATAAATTATTTTATTATTCTCGATATTATAAAATAAAGCTTTATTATATTAATAACGTTAATAATATAAATAAATATAAGATTAATAAAAGCTTTCTAATTTTTTCGCTAGTTTAATCTCGAGATAAAATATAAATCTAATAAAGATTATATTATTCTTAACGTCTTATTTAGACTAATAAGTCTTAATAAGAATATTATTATTACTTTAAATTATTTAAAACTCGATATACTCTTTATAATAGCTTTAATATAAATAAACTCGAGTTTTTATAATAAATATATATTTAAATATTAATAAGATAAGAATTAAAAGTATATAGTTAAATAATTAGATAATAATTATACTTTTAATAAGAACGCTATCTCCTTATATTTTATTTAGAGAAAAAATCTTTCGACTATAGATTTAGATCTATATTTCTCGCTACGCCTAGAAACTTTCGAATTCTTAAAAAACTCTCGAAATCTCGTTCCTCGAATTCTTTAGTAGAAACTTCGTCTTTCACCCTACTTTATCGAATTCTCAAGAAACTTCAAAATCTCGTTTCTCGGAAACTTGTCTTTTTATCGGATTCTTAAGAAACTTCGAAATCTTGTTCCTCGAATTCTTTAGATGGATTCTTAAAAAATATTAAATTCTTATTTCTCGAATTCTTAAGAAGCAACTTCGTCGAAAGAATTCTTAGAAAAAGACTTAATAAACACTTAAGAATTTACTTTATAAATTAATAACTTAATCTTTTATATAAATAAAGCCTTAGAATACTAGCGTCTATATATATCTTCGAATCTAATAAAGAAAATCTTAATTATTATCTATAATTTTGATTATTTAGAATTTTAGCGATATTATAAAATAATTTTATTCTTCTAATATATTTATAATCTCGTTAAAGAACTTCGCGATTTTATTTATTATTACCCGAAATATCTAATTTTATAAACTCGTTAATATACTTTATACGATAATTTTTAGTCTATTTTATTATTTTTAATATTATTCTATACTCTAATATTAGATTTTATTCTAATATTATTAATATCGCGAAACTCTTTAAACGCTATTATATTAATAATTTATAAATATATAAAAGAAATTTAATTAATATTTAATAAGTTTATTTAAATAATAGTTAAATAGATAAAAGCTTTACTTAAACGCCTTAATATCGTTAATTAAGATATTTCTAGAATTCTAATCTTAAATCGTAATTCGAAATTCTTATTAGAACTATAGATAGATCTTTTTAAAATACTCGATATAGATTTACTTTACTCGATGATTTATTATTCTTAAACTAATAATATTAATAAATATATAAACTAAATAGCCGAAATAGTCTTAAGATACTTTATTTACGCGCTTAATAATTTATTAATATAGTTTAAAAATCCTTTATCGTATTTAGATAATCTTAAATAATTCGATAAGTATTAAAGTTATTTCTAATAAAATAGTTTATAAATTTATATTAAATAAACCTTTAGACCTATTAAGTCTTTTATTAAAAATCGATTATATTATAATATATATTATCGTTAAGAACGTCGTCGATTTTATTTAAATATCGAATAAATTTTACTACGATTATCGATATTAATTAATATTCTTTAAGATTAAAGATTAAATATTACTTCGCCTTTATAAAGATTATAAGATTCTCTTTACTCTAAAAATTACTAAGAAGCTAATTTAGTAATATATAAGATCTTTTAAAATTCTTAAAAGAGTTAATAAGCTAGTATATAAACTTATTATTTTTAAAGATTAGCGAGTTTATTTAATTTTTATAATAGCTTAGCTAGAGCTAGCTTCTAGTTTATAAGATAATCTCTTTTATAGATCTCGCTTATAGTATATTTCGCTAGTCTCTATTAATAAGAATAATATTATAAATTATAAGATTAAGCGATTACTTAATAAGCGAATTATTAAGAAAGAAAAAGAATTCGTTATAGAGTATTTAATACGCTAAAAGAGATATAATTCTAAGTTCGATAGATAATATAACGTTAAGAATCTCGATAACGCTTTTAATCTAATAAAAGAATATAAGAAAGAGCGATAATACGTATTTATTAGTATACCTTTGCGTTAGGAAACTCGCCGAAGTAATATTATTCTTTAAGAAAGTAATGTTATTCCTTAGAAAAAATTAAGTTAATTTCTTAAAAAAACGTTAAATTTTTTAAGAAAGTTAAGAATATTTTTAAGAATCTCGCCGAAGTAACGTTATTTCTTAGAATTAGTTTACGCGCTTTAGATTATAACGTGATAATATTCTCTATAAAGAAGTAGAAGGATAGTTAATAATTGAGATTTCGCTATTTAAATCGAAAGTTTCTTTAACATAGATTTACTTTCTTGCCTTATCGACTTTCTTTAAAGATTTCTTCGAATATTTCTTCAAGAAAGACGTTTCTTCAAGAAGTTTTAAAATAGACATTTACTTCTTACTTGCTTTTGCTTTAGCGAGGTCGCTATACTTTCTTCTTATCTATAGGAATACTATTACGGAAATGAGAATGAGCTAAGCCTTTTATCAAGCTTACTTTATCAAGAAAATAAGCTTAAGCTTACTTTG
Source organism: Letharia columbiana (assembly GCF_014066305.1). NCBI lineage: Eukaryota > Fungi > Ascomycota > Lecanoromycetes > Lecanorales > Parmeliaceae > Letharia > Letharia columbiana. The sequence goes on from NW_023501077.1 coordinate 39,733, forward strand.
CCAAGCCTTACTAAGCTTGCTTTATCAAGTCTTATCAAGCTTACTATTATAAGTAGTAGATTTCTAGATAGAAATAATTAAGCTTATTACACACCACGATCATAGATCCTTTTTTTTATTATAATATCTTCGACTTTTTCTACTTTTTCTAGACTTCTTCGATTTCTTATTAATTAAATATTCGCTAATCTATATTTTATTTTTATAGACGTTATCTATAATATTAATAACTTAATCTTCAATTTTAAATTAATTAAAAATTAAAAATAAAATTTTAAAAAAAAAAAAAAAAAAGGGGAAAAAAAAAAAAAAAAAAAAAAAATATTTTTTTTAAAAAAAAAAAAAAAAAAAAAAAAAAAAAAAAAAAAAAAAAAAAAAAAAAAAAAAAAAAAAAAAAAAAAAAAAAAAAAAAAAAAAAAAAAAAAAAAAAAAAAAAAAAAAAAAAAAAAAAAAAAAAAAAAAAAAAAAAAAAAAAAAAAAAAAAAAAAAAAAAAAAAAAAAAAAAAAAAAAAAAAAAAAAAAAAAAAAAAAAAAAAAAAAAAAAAAAAAAAAAAAAAAAAAAAAAAAAAAAAAAAAAAAAAAAAAAAAAAAAAAAAAAAAAAAAAAAAAAAAAAAAAAAAAAAAAAAAAAAAAAAAAAAAAAAAAAAAAAAAAAAAAAAAAAAAAAAAAAAAAAAAAAAAAAAAAAAAAAAAAAAAAAAAAAATAAAAAAAAAAAAAAAAAAAAAAAAAAAAAAAAAAAAAAAAAAAAAAAAAAAAAAAAAAAAAAAAAAAAAAAAAAAAAAAAAAAAAAAAAAAAAAAAAAAAAAAAAAAAAAAAAAAAAAAAAAAAAAAAAAAAAAAAAAAAAAAAAAAAAAAAAAAAAAAAAAAAAAAAAAAAATAATTATAGTAAGAATAATAGATTAAGTTATAATAGTATTCTTCGCTTACTAAGTAATAATTTAATATAAAACTATAAAGAGTATATAACGTGGGAACTTGAAGAGCTAAGCCGTGTTCTTGACGATAATAGTCTTATTACCGCTTGATTTCTCCGTAGTATTCTCCGTATTTACCTATTCTAGTTTCTTCTCTTACTTCTTAATATAGTAGGAATAATAGATCAAGTTATAGTAATATTCTCCGCTTATTAAGTAATGATTTAATATGAAACGATCAAATTATAGTAGTATTCTCCGCTTGCTAAGTGATGATTTGATATAGAACCGTAAAGAGTATATGACGTGGAATCTTGGAGAGCTAAGCCGTATTCTTAACGATAATAGTCTTATTACCGCTTGATTTCTCCGTAGTATTCTCCGCATTTACCTATTATAGTTTCTTCTCTTACGATATTATTAATATAGTAAGAATAATAGATTAAGTTATAGTAATATTCTTCGCTTACTAAGTAATGATTTAATATGGAATCGTGGAGAGTATATAACGTGGGATCTTAAAGAGCTGAGCCGTGTTCTTGACGATAATGGCCTTATTACCGCTTGATTTCTCCGTAGTATTCTCCGTAGTATTCTCCGCAGTGTTCTCCGCATTTGCCTATTATAGTTTCTTCTCTTGCGATATTATTAATATAGTAGAAATAATAAGTTAAGTTATAGTAATATTCTCCGCTTACTAAGTAATAATTTAATATAAAATCGTAGAGAGTATATAACGTGAAATCTTAAAGAGCTAAGCTATGTTCTTAACGATAGTAGTCTTATTGCCGCTTAATTTCTCCGTAGTATTCTTCGTAGTATTCTTTATATTTACTTACTATATTAACTTCTCTTATACTAGCTAAATGAATTAATATAAGATCGTAGAGAGTAGATCTATTATATTACTGCTGCTACTAACTATATCCGCAATATTCTCCGTAATATTCTTCGTATTCGTTTATTATAGTTTCTTCTCTTATTTAATTAAGTGCTTTAGCTAAGTAGCTAACTAAGTAGCTAATTAAATAAATAACTAAGTAATTAATTAACGATCTAACTAAGTAAATTACTAAGCTAATAGAGTAGATAGTATTAATTAAGCGATTAATTAAGTATCGCTAATTTAGAAGAAGTATATAGAAGAAGACGAAGACGATAGCTATAAATTCGTTTAGGCTCTTTTTAGTCTTTTAACGCGTTTATAAGCAGTAGTAGATAGCTATTAAGCTCTCTTACGGCCTCGATTACTAGTAATAGCGAAATTATCGAGAGATAATTTAAAGACGTTAATAGGGGCTTAAAGAGGCGAGTAAAAGAGATATATATACCTAAAGCGTTTAGTAACGTTTTCGCGAGGGTATTAAGAATAAATATATTTATATTAATAAATTAATAGAATAGTAAAAGAAGAATAATTACATAAACAAATAGGTGGAAGAATTATTATCCAATCCCGAACGCGTTTAATATGATTATCATATTTGAATATTTATTTAATTTATTAATAGTAGGTTAAACTTCAAAATTTTTATAGCGTTAGAAAGCGTAAAGCGAGTTTTATAATTTAAGGAATTATAAAGTAACTATATATATCGTAAGCTGAGTACTTTAAAGTATAAAACTTCTATATATAAATTTTTGATAAGAAAGACGTAAGAGGATTATTGAGCTGACTTAGCCGGTCTAATTAAAGAGCGTAGCGAACTTAAATTTACAATTAGCTATATATATAAATTCAAGATTTCTAAGCTTAGCTCTATCTTATTCTATTATATATACTAATAATATAGATAAGAGAAAGACGATATAACTTAAAATAAAAAAGAGATTTATATTTAATAAAATATTAGAATAAGATAATAATATAAAATTAGCGATAATAGAGAAGAAAGTAGAATAATATAATTAATATAAGTATTATAGATATTAATTTTAAGATATTAGATTTTTTTCTATTTTAAAATATATAATCGCGCTATATTCTACGCTATTTTAATTATATTTTACTAATATACTATATATTAATTCTAATAACTATTCTAGATTAGATAAGATAATTTTGAATGATATATTTATATCGAAAAACTTCTAAGAAATATACTTTTAATATTATTTCTACTTCTTCGCTAATATTAAGCTATACGATATTTTATTATCTAATTTAAATCTTTATTAGTATATATAAAAGAATAAGATAGAGCTGAATTAGAAAATCTTAAATTTATATATATAGCCAATTATTAATTTAGAGTTATTACGCTCTTTAATTAAACCGACTAAATTAGCCTATTAGCTCTTTCGAGCTCTCTTATTAAAAATTTATATATAGAAGTTTTATACTCTAAAATAATAAGCTTTCTACGAATACTATTACTTTATAATTTCGTAAATTATAGAGCTTAGTTTACGCTTTCTAACGATGTAAAAATTATAAAGTTTAATTTACTATTAATAAATTAAATAGATATTTAAATATAGTAGTTATAGTAGTTATATTAGACGCGTTCGAGATCGAATAATAATCCTTTTATCTATTTGTGTAATTATTCTTTATTTATTATTCTACTAATTTACTAATATAAATACGTTTATTCTCGATATATTTCTAAATACTTTAAGTATATATACCCCTTCTATTTACCTTTTAGAGCCCCTATTAACGCCTTTAAACTATTTCTTAATAAATTTACTACTATTAATAATCGAGGCCGTAAGCGAGCTTAATAGATATCTACTATTACTTATAAACGCGTTAATACTCTATAAGAGAAGAAGTAAGAGAAGGAATTATAATAGGTAAATACGGAGAATACTATAAAGAAATTAAGCGATAATAAGGCTACTATCGTTAAGAATACGACTTAGCTCTCTAAGATCTTATATTATATTAGTTATTCACTTAGTTAATTACTTAATTAGCTACTTAATCTAATACTTTATAAAAGAAAAAGTAAAAGAAAAACTATAATAGATAAATACGAAGAATATTACGAAGAAACTAAGCGATAATAAGATTATTATCGTTAAGAATACGGCTTAACTCTTTAAGATCTTATATTATATTAATTATTTACTTAATTAATTACTTAGCTAGCTATTTAATCTAATACTCTATAAAAGAAGAAGTAAGAGAAGGAATTATAATAGATAAATGCGGAGAATACTACGGAGAAATTAAGCGGTAATAAAACTATTATTATTAAGAATATAGCTTAGCTCTCTAAGATCTTATATTAATTTACTTAGCTAAAATAAGAGAAGTTACGATAGTAAATAAATACGAAGAATATTATAGAGAATACTATAAAGATAATTATTAGTAGTAGTAATATAATAGATCTACTCTTTATAATCTTATATTAATTCACTTAGCTAGAATAAGAGAAGTTATAATAATAAGCGAATGCGGAGAATATTACGAAGAAACTAAGCGGTAATAAAGCTCTTAATATTAAAAACACGGCTTAGCTCTCTAAGATCCCACGTTATATACTCTTTATAGTTCTATATTAAATTATTACTTAGTAAGCGAAGAATATTATTATAACTTAGTCTATTATCTCTACTATAACTTAACTTATTATCTCTATTATATTTATATAATACATTAATAATATTATAAGAGAAGAATCTACTGCGATAATCATAGCTAATTAGACCTCTATAAAAGGAATATCGAACGATATATATTTAAACGAATTGAAATCGTTCGATATCTACAGCTATTTTATTATTCGAAAGATTTCACTACGATAGAAGATATTATAGGATTCACACCACTAATTAACACGTTATCTCCATTTCTTTTCGATATTTCGATACTTCTTATTATAAGAACATAGTCTTTCTCTATTTTTTATAGGCAATTATTACGAATTAATCCTCTATACTTAATATACCTTCCTAATTAGGCCTTAGCGCGCCTCTCTCCGTACATATATATCTATATATTACATAGATTAAATTAATTTTATAGTGGTAAAAGTAGATTAAAAACGCATAGCAAGCGATTAGAGTTCGATTTGACTTAGGGCTAGGGCTAAAATTCGATTTAACTTAGAAAAATCCAACTTCATTTAACTTAGAAAAATGAAAAATCCAACTTCATGAATTTAATTTATGGGCCTTTACTTATATTAAATATAAGAATAAAAAGTTAATATATATTAATAGTAGTATATAAGCTATTAAAGTATTCTTAAATCTACTTAATTAGATAGCGAAAGCGTATAGAGGAATTTACTTAATAAATTATAATTATATTAAATAATAAAGTATTATAATAAATTACTTAACGATTTTATATTCTATTTAAATATTTTATTATACTATTATACTTCTATAATATTATATAATATATTATTAAATATATAAATATTATAATAAGCTATTTTAATCTTAATAGGGGTTTTTATTTAAAAAAAAAAAGTAGCGCTATAACTAATACTATAAATTAATTATCTTAAGTATATATCTACTAAATTTTTCCTTTTAATAGATTAATTATATTTATTTATATTATATAATACTTATTTAATATATAAACGAATATATAATTAAAGCTTAAAGAAGAAATAATATCGCGTAATAATATTATATAGATTAATAGCGTAGCGTAATATTTATCTTAACTATTTAGATAATAGATATAATAGCTATTAAGTAATATCTATTATTTAAATATATTAATATATATATATAATTAAAGATATTAAATATATCTTAGAGGGCTTATCTATACATAAGACGAAAAGTAGACGATTCGTATAAGAAAGGTTAGCCGAGCACACCTGTCGGGAATCTATTCGAAATCTATTAAGCTTCTCGAGTCGCTTTCGAAGTCTATTAGTACTGTATCTTATATAATAACGTCTTTAACTAAATAGTATATTAATACGATATTAAATAGAATATATTATTAAGATATAATTTTGAAAAGTATATTATTAAATATTATTATATTATTTTTATATATATCTCTATTAGTATATAATATAGAATAGAGAATATATAATAAGTTAATCGAGGCTAAGCGAGTAGTAGTCTATAATAATAGATTTTATTTTTAAATTTAGAGTAATTAATTAAAAGAAAATATAGGGGTTATAGCTAGCTTTATATATCTTTCTTAATCTAAGTTATAAAATAACGACGAGACATTAATATTATATTATTCTTTCGCCTAGTTACTATAATATGCTAATATACTATTAGACTAACATCCTAGTTAGCACTAGAGAATCATAAGAGCGAGTCTTCTATCTAAAGTTATAGTATTTATTTTATAGAGATAGAGTAGATAAAGATATAAATAACACTCTTAGAATATTTAAGCTTAAAAATAAGATTTAAATAAGTATAATAGATAAGATTAATAGATAAAATTAATAGATATTAGATATAATTCTATAGTTACGATAGCGAGATAGGATATATTACTATTATAAAGAATCTTCTCGCTATTTAAATATATTATATTAACTAATATGATATTAAATAAGTACTCTCTATAATCTTATAGTAGTTAGAATATATCCGATAGTCTTACTCTAAGAAAATTTAAGAATTATATATCTTATTATATTAATTAATTTATAATAAATATAATTCTATAATATAATATTAGATAATAGAAGAGAATTAATTAATTTATAAGATACTCTTTAAAAGTAACTCTTTCTTCGAATTAATATCTTAATTCTATATATATTATAAGCTTATTTTATTAAATAAATATCGTAAAATTAAATCTCCTTAAAATATATCTAGATATATATTTTAAGAAATATTTATCTTATAAAATAAATACTATATATTATAAATCTTATAATATTATATCTTTACTAAAAATCTAATACTCTTTTAACTTAGTAGAATAGTAATATATAATAAAATATAATATTTTTATAAAATTATAATAAAAAAATAAATAGAGTTATATAGAAAATAGGGAAAATAGAGATTATATACTTTTTAGATTAAGATAAAGCTTATAGCGTAAGTAGATATATTTATTTCGAAGGCGAAGTTCTTAAAAATAGATAATTAGTATTTTTATTTAATTCGATTAGATTAGTAAATTTATATTTAATATAATACTTCTTCGATTTAATATATATAAAGTCTTTAATATTAATATAATACTTCTTAAACTTCGTTATAATAAAGATTTATATTAAAAGAAAATTTCGACTATACTTAGAATTATATAAAATTTATAAATTTATTACTTAATTCGTATAGAGCTTAACTCTTATAACGAAGTTAATTTATATATTTTAAAATATATTAAAAATAAATATATAGCGGAAAAGCGAAGAATAGAATAAAAGAATTTACTTTTAAAGTAGAAATAAAGTATTAGCTTTATATTAGACTTCGTAATATTAATATATTTATTTATAAAATTAAAAACTTAATTAAATATATTAAAAGAATATTTAAAGATAAAGAATTTAATAAGTAATATATATTTAAAAATATTTTTAAGAGTATAATTTTTATTATTTTTAATATAATCTTAAATCTTAATTTATAAATTATTAATATAAATATTATAGTAAGTATAGAGCTAAGAATTATATCTATATATTCTAAATAGTATAAATCTTTTAATTACTTTTATTTTAATTAATTTTATTATTACTCTTTTTTTATTTTTAACTCTATCTTATAATATTATTTCTCTATATAGCTCTAATAATAAAAGTATAAAAAGTTATTCTAAATTTTACTAGATATACGAGCTAATAACGAATTTTAAATTTATTAAAAATTATATATATATTAGTAGAGATACTACTAGCTCTATCTAATACTTTTTTAAAAGAATATTTAAGAATATTTATCTTTTTAAATTTAAAGATAAATATTAGAGATTAAATAGTAAAGCTATCTTTTAATAAAGCGACTTTTATTTTAAATTTATTAAGCTTATTATCTTTTTCTTTATTTAATAATATATTATAACTCTAAATATTTAGAATTAATTTTTATTAATAATATAATTAAATTAAGTAATTTATAGTAAAATTTCGAAATATATATTTAAAGCTATTATTATTATTTTTATTTTTAGAATTTATTTTCTATTAGTGAGATAGCGAAGATATATAATAATTCCTTTATAAAATTAAATATCTATTCTTTTAATCTAGAGTCTAGATTCTTTATTTCTTTATATTAATTTTAGATATATTTTTCTAATATCTCTTATTAAAAATTAATTTAAAAAAAATAAGATTTAATTAAAATTAAGATTAGATAAGATTCTTTTTTACTATATTTCTTATTAATATATTTAAAATTATAAATATATTAAAATAGAGATAATAAAAGATTTTATATATTAGATTTTAAATATATAAATAAATAATATAAGCTCTATCTAAAGAACGAAGATAATAAATTAAAAAGTTAGAGAAATAAGAAAACTTGAATATTCTTTACTTATTTTTATTTTAATAGATTTAAATATAAATATATAATTAGCTTTTTTTTATATCTAATAATATTAATATCTTTTTATCTATTATAGTTATATTATTAATACTATTATTATATAGTATCTAGATTATTCTTCTATTTTAGCGCTATTTAACGCTTTTATATAAATTATTAATTATATCTTATTAGCTCTCTAATATTCTATTATCTCTTTATTAAAAACGCTATTTTTTATTATCTAATATATATCTAAAAAGAATAAAATTTAATATATTTAAAGAGTAGAGAAGTATTTATATTAATAATCTATGTATAATTATTATATATAAATTTTAAAAATTTATTTTTTAAATAGAATTATAAGAATCTAATTATCTTTATAATTTATTATTCTAAATTTATTATTAAAAGAGATATTAGATATATAGAATATAATTATAATAAATTAATAATAAATAGAATAGCTATAAAAATAGTTAGATATTATAAATTTTTATAATTATAAAATAAAATATAAATATCTTTAAATTCTAAAGACTAGAGTATAAAACTACGCTTTCTCTATTTTCTTTAATATTATAATAATATTAGATATAGATTAATAATATTATAATAGTATTTATTTATAATATATATTTTTAATATTCTAATTTATAATCTAGCTATTTATAAGCTTTTTTTAATATTCTTTAAAATATCTTTAAAATCTTCTATCTCGTCTTATCTTTCTTAATCTTCTTTATTATCTTAAGTCTTCTCGATATTCTATATAGCTTTTTTAATAATTTTAATAATACTACTTATTTAAGCTTCGCTTCTATAATTATAATTCTTTATTTTAAAAATTTATTACTATTATATATATAAGTATAAGTTTTTAAAGAGTATAAACTCGGCTTATAATATTAAGTAAGAATCTATAACTCTAATTATATCGTTTTATTTTAAGATTTAAATTCGATATTATTAAGCGATAATAATTAAATAATTCTAAGTGAAAGAATAAAAGAAAAAAATAGAAATATAATAATAATATATTTAATAGATTTAATAAGTTTATAAAGTCTAATAAGTCTATAAAGTCTATAAAGTCTATAAAGATTATATTATAAGATAAGATATTTATATTATTTAAGACTATTATTAATAATAACTTTAATATAAGTTTTCTATTATTAATATATATACTTTTACTAATTTTTAAGAATACTATCTTTATTATTAATAATTTATTTAAATATATAAAGAATATAAAAGTAAAAGATTCTATTTACGAAGCTCTAATTAATAATCTTAACTCTTTATTTTTAGAGATCTCTATTAATACGCTATCTAATCTCCTCTTATCTTCTAAATCTTCTTAGTAATAATTTTTAAATAATTTTAATAAGCTAGCTTAGAATAAGCTTATTATATCTTCTAATAAAAATATATTATTATCTTTATATCGTTTTTTAATAATAAATTTATTAAAAGAAGTATTATATAAGCGAGCTAGTTAAAAGATAAAGACGTTTTTAATAATATTAGACTTATAATATAAAATATCTAATATTACTTAATAAAACTATTAGAGTTTATTAAAGATATTTAATCTTCTCGAAAATTTATAAATATTTAAAGATCTTTCTTATTTTATTATAATTTTTAAGAAATATATTAATATATAATTACTATTAATATAATTATAATATTAAAAAATAAATATAATATAAAAGTAATTCTTGATATAAAGTAAGTAAAAAAAAGTTTAAATTATAAAGAATATAATATATTTCTTTAATTTCATTAAGCTATTTAAGACTATACTTTTATTAATTAAATTTTATATTAAGATTTATATCGAAATAATATATTTTATTAATTAACTTTTTAAGTTTTATTATTTTTTAGTATAAACTTTTTCTATTAAATCTTACTCGAGAGAATATATATTCTATTTTAATTAAACTTCGATCTTCTCCTTTAATATTATTTACTATTATTATAAAAAAAAAAATTATTTTTATTAAAATAAGCGTAAATATTATATAACTTATATCGCTATAATTAATAGAGATAAAATAATTATTAAAAAAATAATTAATTAAGTTAGAATTCTCGTAAATTCGCTCTATATTACGAGCGCTTTTAAATTAAAAGAATTAGATTTTTTAATATTAATATACTTAACAGCTAAAGAATTATTTCTTTTAAAATAAAAATCTCTTTATTTAAATTAAGAATAAGTTTATATTAAAAAAGTCGATATATATTTTAATTATTATTATAAAAAATTAGATATTAAATTAAATAAAAATATATTAGCGTATTAATTAAGATTTATAATATATTAAATCTTTAAATTTAATAATAAAAGTATTTATTTATTATAGCTCTTTATATTTATTTATAAAGTATTAAAATTAAATATATATAGATATATATATCTAGCTAGCTTTATTATATCTTTATATCTTTTAATTCCTCTTTTTATCTTTATTAATATATTTAATTTATATTAAAATATATATTAATCTCTAATAAGGATTTATATTATAATCGTTAATTTAAATTAGCGAGAGAGAAAATAAAGAGTTAATATATTACTTTTAATACTTAATTTATATATTAATAATTTCGAAGATATAATTAAAATTTTAGAGTTTAAATTAATAGCTTTAAATTATAATATTAAAATTAATCTTAATAGTATAAATATATTTATATATATTTATATTATAGTTTTTATAGAAGATATAAAATAGTAATAAAAGAATTCTAACTTTATATCTTCGATTATTAATAGAAAATACTTAAAATATCTAGTTATAAAGAAGTAAAAAGTAGATTTAACTTTTAATATTATACTTAATACTCGCTATTATTATTAAATCTTATATAAATAAATTAAAGGCAACGCATTTATAAATAGTATTAAATTCTTTTAAAGTATAGAGATAAGATCTAAATAAACTTCGCTAATTATTATTATATTATCTCTAAATATTATATATAATTAATCTAAAGATATAATATATTTAAAATATATTAAGATTATTAAATAAGCGTAATATATATTATTCGCTATTATACTTACTAACGTTAATACTAATATCTACTATATCGAGCTTTAATACTTTCTTTTTCTATCTAATTAAAATTAATTATAATTATCTAAATATTATATCGCTAATTATTAAATATAAAAATATAATAAACTCTTAATTATTACGTCTCTACTTCTATAAATCTAATTATAATTTAAATAAATTAATTCTATATATTTAAAAATTATAGAAGTAATAATATCTTCGACGTTAAATTTTAATAGTATTAATTTAATTATTATATATTATATTATTATAATTAAAAGTAATATTATAATTCTAATATAAAATATAAATTAAATAAATCGATAGAATATAATATCGCTATTATTATAATTAAGAAAGATATTTTAGAGACTCTATTAATACGCTATTCTTATTTACTTTAAAAACTTTAAGCGTAATAATTATCTTATTTTCTTTAAATAAATAATATTAATTAATTTTTTAAATAATAATTTTAAAGTAGAAAGTATATTTAAAAATAGCGAGTTATAATATTTAAGTTATTTAGAATATAAATATTTAATAGAGATTTTTAAGATTAAGAATAATATTATAAAATAAGTAATAATATTTTATAACATTATAATATATTTAAATATATATATTACTCTATATTACGAGTATATAATTATAAAGTACGCTATTTTTAATAATTATATTACTCTTAATAATAAGAATAAATATAGATATATATATAGAATTCTTCTTATTTATCGCCTCTACGCTAATCTAATAAAAAAGATTCTTTAAAAAAATAATAATTTAAATTAATTTTTAAGATATAGAAAAGATTTTACTTAATAAAGAGAGTTTATATTAAACTCTACGCTTTATTCTTATTAGTTTATATATATCTATTAAGCCTAAATTAATTATAAAAATAATAAAAATATATTTAAAATACTTTATTTTTCTAATTAATTTATTATTCTATTCTAAGCTAAATACTAAAGAGAATAACTTATATTAATTTTAGATAATAATTACTAAAGATATAGCTTATAAAAGGCCGCTAGCGCTAAGATATCTAGATTGTAAATATATTATAAAGAATTTAAAATAGCCTTTATAGTCTAATTAACTTACTCTTAATAATTTATTCTTAATACTATTATAATATATTTACGAGATAGATTATAAAGAGCTTAATATTATTTTATCTAGACGTATTAAATTATAATAATATTAAAAGCTTAATTTTATAAATTAATAAGATATCTAACTTTCCTCTCTTTAATAGCTTTTATATTTTTATTATTTATTTATATATATAGATTTAATAATAGCTATAAAAATCGCTATTTAGAATAAATAGTTATTAATAAATTATAATAGAATATCTAAATATCGAATTATATTTAATATCGAAGATTTTATTATTATTTAAAACTCCGACTTAGTTTAAATTAATAATATTTTCTTATATAAACTTTTTAAGAAATATATTAAACTATTTACTAGAGTAATTATAATATAAAACTTTAGAGAACTAAAGCTTAACTCTATTCTTAAAATTTTTTATTAAAAATTATTAAAAATAATATAGATTATTAGACTTTTAGATATTAATATAAGAAAGTATTATATTCTATATATAAGTTATAAAGAGCGTAATAATAGAATTAAAGGAGGCTTAAAGAGAGATAATTAAACCCTTTTATTAAATTATAATTACGATATTTAATTTATATAAGCTAATAAATCTACTTTTAGATTAATATACGGGTTAAATACTTTATTCTTCGATATTTTAATTAGCTATTAACGTAAATAATGTTTTATTTTAAATAAAGTATCTTAAAGATAGAAGTAATAAGGAGATAAGAGTTACTAAGTGCTATTATTAGATATATTATAAATTAAATAATATAGATAAATAAGCCCTTTATTAAATTTCTATATTTTTATCTTATATTTATACTTTATCTACTATAAACTAGCTAATCTAGCGAAGAAATAAACTTAAAATATTAAACTTACGGGGATATACGGAGAGCGTAATACGACTTTCTAAGATATTTTTTTTTCTAAAAAGCTAGCTATTATAGTATTAACGTCTTTATATAATTAATAAACTAGACTTATTATCTCTCTAGATATATATATATATAGATATCTTTAGAATATAGCAATTATCTCTATAGAGTTATAATATTAAATTATCGACTTTTTATTTTATCTATAAAGTTTATTTATTAGTCTTTATTCTACTACTAATTTTATCTCTAATAATTATCTAAAGAATAGTAATAAAGAGCTTATTTAAGATAGTTAGAGCGTAGGAATTATTAATTTATATAGTTTATTTTAAAGAGAGCTTCTCTAAAATAGAATATTAATATTTTAATAGAGATATTTTTAATCTAATTATTTTTAGATATAAAGATATTATCTAAAAACCTATAGAGAGTATAGTATATTATTAGATAGAGTTAAGAATAAATAAACTATCTAATTAAAAGGTAGTAGATTATAGAATATTATAATTATATAACGATTTTAATATAAATTAAAATAGAAGATATTAGAGGAATAAATTATCTCTTTTTTAGATTTCCCTATATTATAATAGTAGTAATTAGATATAATTAATTTATAATCTAGCTATATAAATAAATATAATAAATAATTATAAGATATTCTTAACGTATAGTAAGTTATTCTTAAGTTATCCTTAAGATATCTCTTTTATTTCCACTTTTTTATACTATCTTCGTATTTATTAGCAGCGCTCTTTTATATAATAATATTTTTATATTTTATTAATGGCTATCTAGTATCCTTACGCTTTTAGCTTTTATATTATTTATTATTATATCTAAATTAATATTTCTCTTAAATTAGCGATAATTAGAAATACTAGCTATTATAATCTATATCTATAGCGATAAATATTAATACGTTAATAGACTTATATATAAATATCTTTTATTCTAAATTATATAATAGCGATAAATTAATTATAATAGGGATATAGAAGATATAAGTAACTTTTATAATTCTATAAATTAAATAACTTATAAGCCTAATTTATAGGTACGCTGGAAATACTTATACGATATTAGATAACTTGTGAGCCTAATTTATAGATACGCTGAAAATATTTATACAATATTAGGTAACTTATAAGCCGAATTTATAGATATATTAAAAATACTTATACGATATAATAATCTAAATAGCTAATCTCGCATTATAAATAGATTAGCTTTCTTCTCTTTTCTAGCCACTTAAAAGTAAATATATTTTTTTATATTATTAGCGAGAATTAAGCTAACGAATAAGGCGGAGATATCGAACCTATTTATTCTCTATATTAGCTTTCTCTCCAGCATATCGCCTATTTAATAATACTATATTCCTATTATATATCCCTTTTCGTCCCTTTATTCTCAGCGCGCCTATATTTAAAGCTTAAAGAGCCTTTTAATATATAATAAGTTAATATTATAAATAGAAGAGATATACTAATTATAACGCGATTAAATTATAAATAAAATTCTATCTAGCGAAGATAATATAATATAATTAAAGTACGCAATTTATTTACGCTTCTATTATATATACTTTAGTATCGCTAACTACTTAATCTAGTAAATATAAGAAATATATAAATATTATTAGGTATATATCGCTTTTTAACCCTAGTATATCGCTCTATAAGTATTCTATTAATAAAAGATTGCTAATTAACTTACGATAGTTGAAGATTAGATAAATGTTATAAAGCGGATAAAGAAATAGAATAAATGAGATTAGAGGGATACGGAGAGGGTAACTACTTTCACCTATATAATGTATTTTATAAATAATAGCAATTATTAATAAAGTATATAAGATATATATATAAATTTACATCAACTAGATCTGGTTCATTATATAAAATAAAAATAACACTTAGTTAAAATAATTCGATACCTGCGGAGATAGAACTAAAAGATCTTTAACAGATCTCCGACAGATCTTCAACAGATCTTCAACAGATCTTTAACAGATTTTCTATAGTTTTTAGATGGCATACGATAAGTCGATAACTATTATTCGGATATAGGGTTATATAAATTATAGAGTCAAATAAAACGGAGAGTTATTTAAGACGAATTATTTATCTCAATAGAAGGTTTATTAAAATAGCCAATTCGACTCTCTAATCGTAGAGATATATATCATATAAAACAGTCTATTAACTAGCCGAGGATTTGTCTATTGTAACTGAATAGTGAGGACGATCAATATCAAAAACCAGTCATCTACATCTGCAAATCTGAAAAGTTTCTTTTCGCACGATTTCCGCCGGGTCCGCACCATAAGCACGATTTAGCACGATTTAGCCTATTAAGCAGACTTTATCTATATTTAATCCTTTCCGCCAATTCTATCAATTTAGCAACTTTAAAAAATTTTTAGTAACTTTAAAAATTTTACGTAATGCACTCTAATATACTCTAAGTACTATTCTATATATAATATTAATATATATTATTATTAATATACGCTATATTAGAGTATCATCTACGCGATTAATTTTATTAAATTATCTAATTCCGTAGTCAAATTTAAGTTAACGTTAATACTCGTTATTGTAGAACCTTATTATCGTAACGTTAATTATTAGAACTTTTCTTTTTTTATATGTATTACTGCTAAACTAATAGAACTGATAAAAAAGATTAAGATAGTTATTAAACCGACGGAATTTTAGCTGATTTTTAAGATAGTTGCTGAATCGGCGGAATTCTTAATTTCAGCCTTATTCGCAAGATCAGCAATTTGAAATTTAGTAGGAACTTTTCAGATTTGCAGATGTACGCTATACACACTATCTATAGATATATCGTCTTTCGTACTATCGACTCCTATAAGATAGTTTATATAGAGTTACTTATAGTGAACTAATATATAATAAGCCTCTAATATAAAATTGATATTATATTATTTCGTTATTAGTATACTATTAACTATCTATTAACTATCTATTAATACGCAAGTTTAAAAAAATAATAAGTTTTATTAAATTTACTATCAGCGACAACGGTAGATATTTCGTATTAATACATTATGAAGAATATAAATTATTTAGAATTAGCCATTTTATCTAATTCGATATATAGTCTTTATTATATAGTTCACACCATTCGTCAAAATGGCTATTCTATATAAAGTTAATCTAAAATCCTCGTTACTACTAAGGCCCATAAGGTAATAAGTTTAAAGATTTCGATATATTTAATAATCTCTATCGATAGCTATTTAAATTAAATCTTAATTAATATAAAGATATATTAGATTTCGCGGCTCGCTTTAAAGATATTTATATCGATATTATTAATATATCATCTAAATTAAAGATTAGAAATTAATTTTTTTATTTTCTACTTTTATATCGAGTTAAATAAGATCTATAATATCTATTTTACTTATTATATTTAAAATTATAAATCGATAAATAAAGTAAATATAGAGTTTATCTTCTCGCTAAAATACGCTATTACTTAATTTATTTAAATAATTATTAATTTATCTTTTAAGCGTATTAAATTTAGCTATATTTTTACTACTTAATATCTTCGCCATTTTATCTTAAATAATTTAAATCTTATTATTACTATCGAGCCGTAAAAGAGAATTATATTTAATCTCGATAATTATATAATTTAAAAGTATATTAAGTATTATATCTACTATAAGAAATATTATTATATTAAAACGAAGTATAATTAACTTAATAAAAAGAGTTAAAATAAAAATATTAGCGGCGATAATAATAGAGGTAATATTTAAGATAATAACTTTAAATTTAATAATAAAAAGAATAAAAATAGAGATTATAAGCTTAATAAAAAGCGTTATTATAATTCTATTAATATCGAAAGAGAAACCTATATCGTATATACCGCTAAATTCAATAGCTTTCTTATACGATAGACTCTAAATTATACCTACTTATAATACTTTACTCTTTATTAAAACGTTTTTATTAAATATTATTTTCTTAATTTCGCGATTAATAATATTTATCTAATTAAGAATATTAAAGACTTTCTTATCTTTATTAATATTAATAAAATATATTTTAATATTATTATTAATAATAAGAAGAAGAAATTAATTTTTATTAATATTCTTTATCTTTTTAAACTATCTCTAAATTTAATTTCTTAAAAATAATTAATACGCAATAATCTATTTATAAAATTCGTTTTAAATAATATTAAAATTAATTATCGTGGTATTATCGCTTAGCTATAAAAAAATAATCTATATATCTTTTATATATAAAAATTAAAATCTATATTAATATCGTTTAAAGTTAAATCGATATTTATATTAATATCTAAATAATATAATATAAAGTTCGCTATATTTTAGATTATTTCGAAATATAAGAAAAAAGCTAATTCGATAAATAAAGATATTTCTATCTTCGCTAAGTTTAATATCTCTAACTCTAATTTTAATTTCGACTTCGATAAGACGCCTTATAAAATTAACGAAGAAACTCTTAATCTTTAATATATTTATATAAATTATTTAGAATATTAAAATATTTAAAAGCTCGCTAAGTTATTTAGAGATATAAATTTTATTAAAAAGATTATAGAAATAAAGTCTTACGCTTTATATACTATTAAAAAAATAAAAAATACGTTATATAAATCTTATATTCACCTCGGGAAAAGTGTTGGAATTCGGATTACGTGACTCTTGGCGTCTTGATAATTATGTGATATGATCACGTGATACGCCTTAGTGTGTCTATATCTAGTTACTCTTTTCTTTTATAGAACTTTCTAGTTAATACAACTAAGTATTTTATCTTATATTTTAATAAATTATAAATTCGAGCTCTACTTAATAACTATTTTAATTATTTTATAATTTATCTACTATTTATTATAGCTATAACTACTTCTAGCGTATTTATTATATTAATATTTATTAAATAGTAGTAGTTATAATCGCGGAGAATCTCTTTTATTAACCTTCGTAATATAAGTATTTCTTATTTTAAAATAATTATTCTAATTAGATAATATACGTCGAATACGCTTTTAATTAAAAGAGTAGAGATAGCGAGTAAGAGAGGCTATATCGAAATTATTAATATATTAATATATTATATTAATAATTTAGTATATAGACTCTCTTATTATCTCTTATATAAGATAATTTAAAGCGAGTTAAAGTATATCGTATTTAATCATATAATATTAAAGCTATTATACGCTATAATAGAATATTATATATTTATACTTTTTCGTTATATAGTCGCTATAATTATTAAAATATTATTAATTTTCTTATATTAAATAGAATACGCTAAAAATAAAAGATAATATATTCTTATTCTTATATTTCGCTATATTAAAAGCTAATAATAAGCGATTAAACTCTAATATCTTATTATATAATTTCTATAATAAAAGTTAAAATATAATTTAAGATAATAGCGTAACGCTAAAAGAGAAAATAATCTATATCTTATATATTTAATATATTAATATATAAAGAAGAATTATTTTCTACTATAGTAATCGAAGAGTAATTATCCTCTATATCTATATAAATAAAGCGATCTTATAAAGAAGCTTTAATTAATTTTAATAAGCGAGCGAAGCGAAATTACGAGTAATCTTATACTCGATTTTAATTAATTTCTTTAATAAAAGAGCTAATTAATAGAAGATATTATATTATAAATACGATAGAGAGTAATTAAGATAATCGCGATAATAATATAAAAGATAGAATTTAATTAAATTCCTCCTTAAGTATAAAGAGTGACGATTTTTTATAAAGATTTTATATACTTATATTATATTTCCCCTTAATATCTATAAATTAAAGCCTATCTCTTTAAAATATTATTAATTACAAGTAAAGGCCCATGAATTAAATTCATAGAGTTGGATTTTTCTAAGTCAAATCGAATTTTAGCCCTAGCCCTAAGTCAAATCGAACTCTGATCGCTTGCTGTGCGTTTTTGACCTACATTTTGATTGATTTGATTGATTACATCATACTACCCTGAAGTCTTACCTTGATGGCCGACTATGCGAGACGCGTAACTAATCTATCTAACCGTTTTTGGACTAGCCGAAAGCTGAAAGGGGGTCCCCTACAAACGCAGAGCCCCTGACTCAAGTGCCGTATCCTTCTTTTTAACCCGTAACCCTCATGTGTGTGTGTGCTTGTAGACTGAATGAAGGATTCCACTGAGCCCGGGAGTCCCGTAGAAAACAATATTCAAATCCCAACTCTTTTGTCAATCATTCTGCTCGGCGGGGTTACTCTCTGATGGTTACTGAAGGTTATTACTCCTCAGTAATCCATTGCTCGGTGGATAAGGCCGAGGTTTAAGATCCGGTATTATCACGTCGGATACGTTTCGATAGAGCGAGGTCGAACGATTTGTGCTGTGTATCTTAAGGTACCTCCAGAAGGCATGAAGAAAGGTGGAGATTCTTTCGCGTTGTAGGCTGATTGCTAGTCGATGAAGGGAAAAGAGATGTATCTCTTGGGGTAGATGTGGTGTAATGGTGTGGTTTGGATTGGCGAATTAGTGTAAAGTGAAATGTAGTTGTTGCAGTGTAAAGGCGTTGAAGCTGAAATGACTGAAATGATACGTGGCGTCTGGTGCCGATGTCGAAAGAGCAGAATTGGTATTGTTGTTGCTGATGATAATGATGATGATGTTGCTTTTAGGAGGGGAAGGTCGGTGTGTGACAGTGATAATTGACTATTAAATCCAGTGAGAGGAGGGAATGCTGCCTCTCGAAAGGACGCGTTGCTTTGCGGTCTTCAGGGGGTTATTTTGGTCCTGAGGCCTACAGTCGTGTGATCGCTTCATTATTGGTACGGGCCCTATACCAAATAATGAGCTGATCACCGTACTGAAGGCCTCAGGTCTTTTTGACCTACATACAGGCACATATGTGCGGAGAGAGGCGCGCTAAGGCCTAATTAGGAAGGTGTATTAAGTGTGAAGGATTGATCCGTAATAATTGCCCATAAAAAATAGAGAAAGGCCACGTCCTTATGGCAAGAAGTATCGAAATACCGGAAAGAAATGGAGACAACGTGCCAATTAGTGGTGTGAATCCCACAATATCTCCTGCCGCAGTAAAATCTTTCGAATAATGAAATAGCTGTAGACATCGGACGGTTTCAATTCGTCCAAATATGTATCGTCCGATGTTCCTCCTGTAGAGGCCCAATTGACTGTGATGTGAGTAGATCCTCCTCTTGTGACGTTATTGCAGTGATATACCATATTAATGCAGTGGGGATGACAGGCCAAGTTGTAGTGGTGTTCTCCGCTTGCTGAGTGATGATTTGATGTGGAACCGTGGAGAGCATATGACGTGGGAACTTGGAGAGCTGAGCCGTGTTCTTGACGATGGTGGCCTTGTTGCCGCTTGGTTTCTCCGCAGTGTTCTCCGCATCTGCCTGTTGTAGTTCCTCCTCTTGCTCCTCAATGTAGTGGGGATGACAGGCCAAGTTGCAGTGGTGTTCTCCGCTTGCTGAGTGATGATTTGATGTGGAACGGCCAAGTTGCAGTGGTGTTCTCCGCTTGCTGAGTGATGATTTGATGTGGAACGGCCAAGTTGCAGTGGTGTTCTCCGCTTGCTGAGTGATGATTTGATGTGGAACCGTGGAGAGCATATGACGTGGGAACTTGGAGAGCTGAGCCGTGTTCTTGACGATGGTGGCCTTGTTGCCGCTTGGTTTCTCCGCAGTGTTCTCCGCATTTGCCTGTTGTAGTTCCTCCTCTTACTCCTCAATATAGTGGGGATGACAGGCCAAGTTGCAGTGGTATTCTCCGCTTGCTGAGTGATGATTTGATGTGGAACGGCTAAGTTGCAGTGGTGTTCTCCGCTTGCTGAGTGATGATTTGATGTGGAACCGTAGAGAGTATATGACGTGAGATCTTGGAGAGCTGAGCCGTGTTCTTGACGATGGTGGCCTTATTACCGCTTGGTTTCTCCGCAGTATTCTCCGCATTTGCCTGTTATAGTTCCTCCTCTTGCGATGTTATCAATGCAGTGGGGATGACAGGTCAAGTTGTAGTGGTGTTCTCCGCTTGCTGAGTGATGATTTGATGTGGAATCGTGGAGAGTATATGACGTGGGATCTTGGAGAGCTGAGCCGTGTTCTTGACGATGGTGGCCTTATTGCCGCTTGGTTTCTCCGCAGTGTTCTCCGTAGTGTTCTCCGCAGTGTTCTCCGCATTTGCCTGTTATAGTTCCTCCTCTTGCTGTTATCAATGCAGTGGGGATGACAGGTCAAGTTGTGGTGGTGTTCTCCGCTTGCTGAGTGATGATTTGATGTGGAATCGTGGAGAGCATATAACGTGGGATCTTGGAGAGCTGAGCCGTGTTCTTCACGATGGTGGCCTTGTTGCCGCTTGGTTTCTCCGCAGTATTCTCCGTAGTGTTCTCCGCATTTGCCTGCTGTAGTGACTTCTCTTGCACTGGCTGAGTGGATTGGTGTGAGACCGTGGAGAGTAGGCCTGTTGTGTCACTGCTGCTGATGACTGTCTCCGCAATGTTCTCCGTAGTGTTCTCCGCATTCGCCTGTTGTAGATCCTCCTCTTGTTTAACTGAGTGCGAGGATACCGAGGGTAAATGTGTTCATATTGGTGGAATTGGTAGAATTGGTAGAATTGATAGAATGGTGGAAGAAGAATGGTTACACAAATAGGTGGAAGGATTATTATCCGATCCCGGACGCGTTTGATATAACTACAATATTTAAATGTTAGTTTAACCTATCTACCGCTGGCTTGAGAGGAGTATGTAGGGGAGGATGTATCCGTTTGGGCTCTTTTTAAGGGCCTTCCAACGCGTTTATGAGCAGTAGTAGGTAGCTGTTAGGCTCGCTTGCGGCCTCGATTGCCAGTAGTAGCGGATTCGCCGAGGGGTGGCCTGGGGGCGTCAGTAGGGCCTCTAAGAGGCGGGTAAAAGGGGTGTACGTGCCTGAACCGGACTCTTTTTGAGGGCCTTTCAACGCGTTTATGAGCAGTAGTAGGTAGCTGTTGGGCTCGCTTGCGGCCTCGATTGCCAGCAGTAGCGGATTCGCCGAGGGGTGGCCTGGGGGCGTCAGTAAGGGGCTCTAATTGGGCGAGGGGTACCGAAGACGATTGTGTTCATATTGGTGGAATTGGTAGAATTGGTAGAATTGGTAGAATTGGTAGAATGGTGGAAGAATAACAAATAGGTGGAAGGATTATTATCCGATCCCGGACGCGTCTGGTGTGACTACCATAACTACAATATTTGAATGTCCATTTAATCCACCAATAGTAGGCCAAACTTCATAATTTTTACAGCGTTAGAAAGCGTAAAGCGAGCTCTACAATTTGAGGAATTATGAAGTAACTATATATATCGCAAGCTGAGTACTTCAAAGTGTAAAACTTCTACATACAAATTTTTGATGAGGGAGGCGCGGGAGGGCTACCGGGCTGACTCAGCCGGTCTAACCAAAGAGCGTAGCGAACCCGAATTAATGATTGGCTGCACATACAAATTCAAGGTTTTCAAGCTCAGCCCTATCTTATTCTTTTATATATACTGATATTATAAATTGTAATATAAAATCCCTTTTTAAATAACGCTTTAAATTTTATTGAATTAATTTTAAAGCTTAATAAAACTTTCTCTATATACTTTAAATAATTATAAATATTCTAAATACGAATAATATCGATAGCGAGTATACTTTAATTTCTTATATTAATTCTATTATTATATTAAGTTAATTTATCTTTAAATTATTATTAAAATTAATTTTATATAAAAAGCTTTTTAAGTTTAGAATAAAGCTAGTTTTATTAGCGCTATCTATTCTATTTATTTTATTAAACTCTACTATATCGTAAATCTTATTTTTAAATTTAAGCTTTTATTAAAGCTTTCTTCTATTAAATTCTAAAAATTAGATTAATTCTTTATAAATAGTATTATATCTAAATATATTAATATTAAGCTTTTAATTAATTTAAATTAACTTTATTAAATTTCTATATTTAAAAATATTTTTAATTATTATAAATAAAAGTAAAATATATAAGATTTCTTTATATTGCTAAATCTCTAATATTATATTAAAATTAATACTATTTAATTAATCTCTTATTTAGCGATTATCGTATAAAATTATAACTAAATAATAATCTATAAGAGATACTCTTAAAACTATTATTAATATAAATATCGTAATATAGATTAGAGCGTATTATAAACTCTATATTATAATAAAGACTTATTATAAGAATAATTTACGCGATCTTATTAAAAGCTATATTAACGCTATAATTATCTAAAAGAATTTAAAAGAATATAAGTCTCGTAAATTAGATATTCTTAATTCTATTATTTAGAGACTAAAGTCTCTTATTTTTATCGCTTATAAAAATAAGCTATAAGCCTATATTAACTAATTTATAAATCTATTATAAGAGATTAATAGTTTATCTAAGAAATTTCCCTTTATTATTAATAAGAATTAAAAGATTTATTACTTTTATAAGAGTTTAGATAATTAATATACTTAGTATTATAAGATTTATAATTAAAATCACGATCTTTATAATAAAAATAAATCTTTTAAATTTACGCTAGTTTACGCTAGAATATAATAACTTAATATTATCTCTAATTCTATTATCTTCGCTAAGTTCTTTAATACTTATACGATAACTATCTATATCGAAATAGATATTTATATCTTTATTTCTATAACGCCTATATTAATTAAATATTATATTTAAAATAATATTAATTCTAATAATTCTTATATCTAGATATAAATTTATAAGTATTATATTATTTATAATAAGAATTTTTATTTTATTAAGAAGTATCTTAAATAATTAAAGCGTAAGCGCGTTTATAAAGAATTTTAAGTCTTTAAAAATAAAGATTATAATAATTATAGTAATTAAAATAAAAGAGATAATTAAGAAGATAATAATATTAATATTAAATTTAAATTTAAAAAGTTTAAGAAAAAGAAGAATTAATTTTTTAGCGTTAAAGTAATTATTATAATTATCTAATTTATAATAGTATATTATTTTATTACTTATATCGCTATTATATTTATTATTAATTCTTAAATCTTAAATAATAAAATTTATAAATCTTTTAAAATTAAATTCTTAAATAGAGTTTTTATTATTACACTTTTTATTATAATAATAATATCTTCTCTCTAACTTCGTAATTATATATATACTTAATATATTATTTATAATTTCTTAATTTTTAAGATTTTTTCTAGATTTTAAAAATCTCGCTTTATTAATAAACTTATTAATAATAGTTATATAACTTTCGACTTTAATAATATTAATTTTAAATATAAAATAAAGAGTATTAAGTATATTTAAATCTTTAATAATATCTAATATATATCTAAATATAACTTTAATCTTATTTTTAAGAGATAATTAAAGAAGTAATAATACTCGCTTTCTTTTATTCTTAATAATCTTTTTATAAAAAAATAGTAGTTTTTCTTTAAATATATTTAAAATTATTTTTATACGCTTAATATTTAAAAAGATATCTTTTTAATCTTAATCGTTATTAATAGAGAAATTTTTATTTATAATAAATCTTTTATCGAATTTATAAAGTTCTCTAATTAATAAGAGTCTTAAATTTATAAAAAGATTTTATATATATAATATATCTATATAGATTATTTAGATATTTAGAATATTAAGAAGATAACTAAAATATATATTAAAATAAATCTTTTTAAATCTTTTTTCGATAATATTTATAAGTTATATTTCGTAGTTAATTTTAAAATAAAGCTTTATAAACGCTATATTATCCTCGAGAGATAGAAGAATAATTTAATTTATATTAATCTTTAAAAATCGTTTAATACTTTTTATAACGACTATATATTTATAATTATCTTTTTAAATAATTTTATTTTATACTTTAATATTTATCTTTTATTAAATAAATCTAATAAATTTATTTTTATTATATTTAAGTTTTTTCTTAATAATATAAAATATAATAATTATCGTTATACTCGCCTTCGCTCTAATTACGATATAAAATATTAGAATTATAAAATAAAAATCTTTTATCTATTTAAAAGAATTATCTAGAAAAAATTTATATTAAAGAAATTTTAAATAAATAAGAAGTCTAAATAATTAAGTATTATTATTTAATATAAAATTAGCGTAATATTTAAAAAGAGCGACTTATTATAGAAGTACTAGATCGAGTTTATTTATATTAGAAATTATTTATATAATTATTAATCTATAATTAAGCGAGATATAACTCCTTTTAAGATTTATATTAATTTCTCTCTTAATATTTCTTATTTATATATTATTAGATAAATAAATTTTTTTGTTTATTTAGAGTTATTAATTAAAAAAGTTAGATAATAAAAAATTTATAAATTATTAAGATTATTTCTATTATATACTTTTAAATAGCGGTGAGATTACTATTATTTTAAATATTAAGTAGTTCGATAACGTCTTTTTTAAGTTTATACTTTTTATTTTAGAGGAGGATATATCAGTATATATAACAGAATAAGGTAGGGCTGAACTAGAAAACCTTGAATTTGTATGTGCAGCCAATCATAAATTCGGGGTTATTACGCCTTTTGGCTAGACTGACTGAGTCAGCCCGCTAGCCCTCCCGAGCTCCCTCATCAAAAATCTGTGTGTAGAAGTTTTACACTCTGAAATAACCAGCTTCCTACGGATATTATTTCTTTATAATTTCGTAAATTGTAGAGCTCAGTGTGCGCTTTCTAACGCTGTAAAAATAATGAAGTTTGGCCTACTATTGGTGGATTAAAAGGACATTCAAATATGGTAGTTACATCAAACGCGTCCGGGATCGGATAATAATCCTTCCACCTGTTTGTTTGTTTGTTTGTGTAACCATTCTTCTTCCACCATTCTACCAATTCTATTAATTCCATCAATATGAACACAATCGTCCTCGATACCCCTCGCGAAAACGTTACTAAACGCTTCAGGCACGTACACCCCTTTTGCCCGCCTCTTAGAGCCCTTACTGACGCCCCCAGGCCACCCCTCGGCGAATCCGCTACTGCTGGCAATCGAGGCGGCAAGCGAGCCTAATAGCTACCTACTACTGCTCATAGACGCGTTAGAAAGCCCTCAAAAAGAGCCCGAACGGATTCACAGCCATCGTCCTCCCCTACATACTACTCGACCAGCCGCTCAGTCAACACTACCTACCCAATCAGCTCAGTAATCCACTCAATTAGATCATCAGCCAGTCACTCAGTTATCCACTCAGTCAGCCACTCAGCTAGCCACTCAGTCTAATACTCTACAAGAGGAGGAGCAAGAGGAGGAACTACAACAGGCAAATGCGGAGAACACTGCGGAGAAACCAAGCGGCAACAAGGCCCCCAGCACCAAGAACACGGCTCAGCTCTCCAAGATCCCACGTCATATGCTCTCCACGATTCCACATCAAATCATCACTCAGTAAGCGGAGAACACCACTGCAACTTAGTCTGTCATCCCCACTGCATTAAGGAGCAAGAGGAGGAACTACAACAGGCAAATGCGGAGAACACTGCGGAGAACACTGCGGAGAAACCAAGCGGCAACAAGGCCCCCAGCACCAAGAACACGGCTCAGCTCTCCAAGATCCCACGTCATATCAGTCATCCACTCAGTCAGCCACTCAGCTAGCCACTCAGTCTGATACTCTACAAGAGGAGGAGCAAGAGGAGGAACTACAACAGGCAAATGCGGAGAACACTGCGGAGAAACCAAGCGGTAACAAGGCCCCCAGCACCAAGAACACGGCTCAGCTCTCCAAGATCCCACGTCATATGCTCTCCACGGTTCCACATCAAATCATCACTCAGTAAGCGGAGAACACCACTGCAACTTAGTCTGTCATCCCCACTGCATTAAGGAGTAAGAGGAGGAACTACAACAGGCAAATGCGGAGAACACTGCGGAGAACACTGCGGAGAAACCAAGCGGCAACAAGGCCACCATCGTCAAGAACACGGCTCAGCTCTCCAAGATCCCACGTCATATCAGTCATCCACTCAGGCAGCCACCAGCTAGCCACTCAGTCTGATACTCTACAAGAGGAGGAGCAAGAGGAGGAACTACAACAGGCAAATGCGGAGAACACTGCGGAGAAACCAAGCGGTAACAAGGCCCCCAGCACCAAGAACACGGCTCAGCTCTCCAAGATCCCACGTCATATGCTCTCCACGGTTCCACATCAAATCATCACTCAGTAAGCGGAGAACACCACTGCAACTTAGTCTGTCATCCCCACTGCATTAAGGAGTAAGAGGAGGAACTACAACAGGCAAATGCGGAGAATACTACGGAGAACACTATGGAGAACACTGCGGAGACAGTCATCAGCAGCAGTGACACAACAGACCTACTCTCCACGATCTCACATCAATCCACTCAGCCAGTGTAAGAGAAGTCAATATAGCAGGCGAATGCGGAGAACACTGCGGAGAAACCAAGCGGCAACAAGGCCACCATCGTCAAGAACACGGCTCAGCTCTCCAAGATCCCACGTTATATGCTCTGCACGGTTCCACATCAAATCATCACTCAGCAAGCGGAGAACACCACTGCAACTTAGCCTATTATCTCTACTGCATTAATATAGTATATTACTACAATAACGTTATAAGAGGAGGATCTACTGCGATGATCACAGCCAATTAGGCCTCTACAGGAGGAACATCGAACGATGTATATTTGAACGAATTGAAACCGTCCGATATTTATAGCTATTTCACTATTCGAAAAATTTCACTACGGCAGGAGATATTGTGGGATTCACACCACTAATTAGCACGTTGTCTCCATTTCTTTCCGATATTTCGATACTTCTTGCCATAAGAACATAGCCTTTCTCTGTTTTTTGTGGGCAATTATTACGGATCAATCCTCTACACTTAATACACCTTCCTAATTAGGCCTTAGCGCGCCTCTCTCCGCACATATGTATCTATATGTAGGTCAAAAACGCATAGCAAGCGATCAGAGTTCGATTTGACTTAGGGCTAGGGCTAAAATTCGATTTGACTTAGAAAAATCCAACTTTATGAATTTAATTCATAGGCCTTTACTTGTATAATAATATTAAAATAATAGCTTATCGTAATAATCGCCGGTTTATTAAAATTATTAATTATTTTAAGAATTATCTTTCCTCTTTATTTATAATTTTAAGAGAAAATCGCTAAAAGAGATAAATAATTTTTAATAAAGATAAAGTTAATAACTTACTTAATTCTATTTAAATTTTTAAAAAAATTTAATTAATAATCTTAATTAACTTAAAGTCTTTTAAAAGAGTAATTATTTAATAATAAAACTCTCTTTATAATTTTTATAACGGCGTTTTCTAGATTTATTACTCGCTTTATAAATAATTATAACTTAATTTTAGCGATAAATCGTTTATTTAATATCTTAAGAGTATATAAAAAATTCTTTTTAAATTCTCTAGCGCTATTAATAAAAGCTTTTTTTTTAAATTTTATAAATCTTAAATCTATAAAAAGACTATATTAAACTCTTATTATAAGATATATTAGAAAATTATTATAGAGAAAGAAGTTAATTTATTTATTATTAATAAAACTTAAACTCTAATAAATCTCTTATTAAATATATATATTTTAGAAAATTAATAGATTTATAAGTTTAAGCGTAGTTTTATAAAGAAAATTATACGATATAAAGCTTATTAAATTATTCGCGACTTTAAATAATAAGAAGAAATCGATTTTAATAAAATCTTCGTTTTTATTATTAAGTTTATAAATTATAAAGCGATCTTTACGCTAGTAATTATCTTAAATTAAAAGCTTAAATAAATAAATATTAAAATTATTTTTCTATATAGCGATATTAAGAAGATAATTTATATTATTTAATTTATTAACTTTAAGATTAAAGACTAAAAGAATAAGATATATAAGCTTATTAAGATATTTTACGATTTAAAATAATTCTTTAGAGTTTAATATAATACTCTTATAATCTATTTAAAGAAATTAAATTTTAAATCTATTATTATTAATTTCTCTATATTTATTAATAATATTATTATTATCGCTATTTATATAGACGATATTCTATTTATAGATCTTAATAAAATTAAAATATAGAATATTAAGAATAAGTTTAATAAGAAATTCGAAATAATTAATTTAAAATCTTATATCTATTATCTTAATATAATAATTATTAAAAATTATATTAATTAAATTTTACGTTTTAATTAAAAAGATTATATTAAGAAATTTTTAAAGAAATATAATATATTAAGCTTTACGCTATTATCTACTTCTATTAATAATAATAAATTTTATATTATTAAAGATAATTTTATCTCTATTAATTAATCTCGCTATATTTATTAATTAGTTATAAAATTATTTATATATATAATATTAAATATTTAATTTAATATTATATTCGCTATCTCGATAATTTTTAGATATATTTTAAACTTCGATAAATTTTATTAAAAGATTATTAAGTATATCTTTTAATATTTAAATAATATTAAAAACTAGTAATTAATATTTAGAGAAGATTTAAAATTATTTATTAGCTATATAAACGCGGATTAGATAAATAATTAGAATACTTAATATTCTATTTTTAATTATATCTTTAATATAAATAATACTATTATTAATTAATTATTAAAATAATAGCTTATTATAGCGCTATTCTCTTATAAGATTAAATATATTAATTAAATATAAGCTATTAAAAAGATAGTTTAGCTATATAAATTTTTTAATTAACTTAATTCTAGCGCTAAATATATATAAACTATTATTATTTATTATAATAATTAAAGTATTATAACTCTTATTAAAAATCTTTAATTTTATACGCGTATTAAGTATATTAATATTTAATATTATTATATATAAAAATAAGTTATCGCTAATATCGTTATTTTTAAATATATTTTTATTAAATAATAGATAACTAATAAATTTATTAAGGTATTATCTAAGAATAAATTTAAAAAGTTTTATATATTAATTAGATTAGAATATTATTTATAGTATTATTTATTTAGAGAAGCTAATTCTAACTCTAGAGAAGCTATTTTATTAATCTCTATAGTTTAAATTATCTATTTAAATTATCTATTAAACCTTAGATTTAATATTTTATAAACTCGCTATTTTATATTAAAATAGTTATTTCTTTAGCGCTATTATCGTTATCGCTATTAAATCTTTAAAGCTCTTTTAAAATACTCTTATTTATATTATTATTATTATTAACTATTATTATTAAAAATTAGATATCTAAAACGATCTTATAGAAGTCTTATAATTAATTATAATATATAAAATAAAGAATTTCTTCTAATTATTTTATTTAGTTACTTTTACGAATATCCTTTAATTTTAAATTAATCGATTTTTAATATATATTAGATAGCCTAAAAATAAAATTTTCGAAAAATCGTTTTTTAATAAAAAGTAGAATTTAGGATTTAATATAGTCGTTTTTAGATTTCGATTTTTTACTTTAATTACCCGACGCTAAATTTACTTTAACTACTCGACTCGAACTTTATTTTAATTACTTAATATTAAATTTACTTTAATTATCTAACTTTAATTTTACTTTAATTATTTAATATTAAATTTATTTTAATTATTTAACTTAGACTTTACTTTAATTATTTAATATTAATCTTACTTTAATTATCTAGCGCTAAACTCTAGCGAAAATCGATTAAATTATTTTTATCTTATTTATTTAATTTTAACACTATTAGCGTTAAATTTCGTATTTATCAAATTTCGCGTATAAAAGAATATATATAAAGGGGAGTATTAGAATTTAAATTATATAATTTTTAGCGTCTTAATAATTATATAATATATCTTAATATATTTATATCTTATCGCTCTTTTCTTTTATAAAACTCTCTAGTTAATATAATTAAGTGTTTTATCTTATATTTTAATAGATTTTAAATATAAGATATACTAAGACTACTTATAGATTTATTATTAGAGAATCTTAATTAATTATATCTTATTAAATAAGAAGAAATTAATAATATTTTTATTTTTATTAATATTATAATAAAAACTCGCTATAATAATAATTATAAAGCTATTAATCTTCGCGAGAGCTTTTTAATTTATTTAAGATTATATTATATCTAACTTATTTTTAATATTAATTTTAAACTTTCTAATTAGAGAGTCGAATTATTTGAAATATTAAAAAAGATCGAAAATCTTACTTATCGACTAAATCTTTTAAGTATTATATATATTTATTTTATAATATTTATAATTTAATTAAAGTCTATATTAGATTAAGCTAAAAAAATTTATTATAAAAAACTATATCCGCTATAGCTAGTAAAGAAAGAAGAAGAATAAATAGATCTAGATCTTATTATTAGATTTCCACTATTCGAAATTAAGAGACTAAGTAATAGATAAAAAATAAGAAAGAATATTAAGTATTTAATATATTGAAAGAATAGTAGTAAAAAGCATAATACTTAGTACCCACTATATATCCTCTTAAGAGCAAAAAATCTTATAATTAAATGCGACGCCTAAATTTCTATTGATTTTATAAGAAATTATCGAGAAAAGAAGAATTCTACTATATCGACGAAGAAAGCACTTACTCTATTAACTTCTAAAGCTAATACTATCGAGAATTAAGCTATTACTACTAGGAAACAAGATTATCCTTATAAGAAGAATTATACTTTCTAGAAAAGACCTACTTCTACAATTTGAACTATAATAAAAGCATCGATTTTCATTAAGAATACGACTTCCCCTTCGCCTATATTACCGCCTACTTCGCTATCGAATCCTTTTACTACCCCTATTACCCGTCGTAGTATATAACTTCTTACTCAGTAAAATATCTTTCGAGAAAAGCTATTTTTGCGAGGGGTTTCTTCTATAGAGTAGAATCTTACTATGAAAGAAAGGAAGTTTATTTTTACTTAAAGATAGTTGCTTATAGCGAGAACGCTACCTTTATAATAAACTTATAAATTAATTAATATAAATTTATAATTTATTTTTATAGGCGATAAGAGTAAGAGACTTTAGTCTCTAAATAATAGAATTAAGAATATCTAATTTACGAGATTTATATTCTTTTAAATTCTTTTAAACGATTATAATATTAATATAACTTTTAATAAAATCGCGCGGATTATTTTTATAGCGAGTTTTTATTATAATATAAAGTTTATAATATACTCTAATTTATATTATAATATCTATATTAATAATAATTTTAAGAATATCTCTTATAGATTACTAATTAATTATTATCTTTATAATAATCGCTAAGTAAGAGATTAATTAAATAATATTAACTTAATATAATATTAAAGATTTAATAATACGAAGAAATCTTATATATTTCGCTTTTATTTATAATAATTAAAAGCGTTTTTAAATATAAGAATTTAATAAAATTAGCTTAAATTAGTTAAAAGCTTAATATTAATATATTTAGATATAATACTATTTATAAAGAATTAATTTAATTTTTAAAACTTAATAAGAGAAAGCTTTAATAAAAGCTTAAATTTAAAAATAAAGTCTACGATATAGTAGGGCTTAATAAAATAAATAAAATAAATAATATCGATAAAATTAACTTCGCTTTAAATTCGAAGAGCTCTTTATTTAAGATTAACTCTAATAATAATTTAAAAGTAAATTAACTCGATATAATAATAGAATTAGCGCGAGAGATTAAAGTATACTCGCTATCGATATTATTTATATTTAAAATACTTATAATTATTTAAAGCGTATAAAAGAAATCTTATTAAGCTCTAAAATTAACTCGATATAATTTAAAGCGTTATTTAGGTTTAGAAAAAAATCTTATATTATAATCTATAATATAATTAATAATATCTTAAAAAGATAAATTTTAATTTATAAATATTAAGAGGAAATATAATATAAATATATAAAATCTTTATAAAAAATCGTTACTCTTTATATTTAAAAAGGAATTTAATTAAATTTTATTTTTTATACTATTATCGCGATTATCTTAATTACTCTCTATTATATTTATAATATAATATCTTCTACTAATTAACTCTTTTATTAAAGAAATTAATTAAAATTAAGTATAAGATTACTTATAATTTCGCTTTACTCACTTATTAAAATTAATTAAAACTTCTTTATAAGATCGCTTTATTTATATAAATATAAAGAATAATTACTCTTTAATCGCTGCGATAAAGAGTAATTTCTCTTTATATATTAATATATTAAATATATAAGATATAAATTATTTTCTCTTTTAGCGTTACGTCGTTATCTTAAACTAGATTTTAATTCTTATTATAGAAATTATATAACGAAATATTAAAGTTTAATTACTTATTATTAGCTTTTAATATAGCGAAGTATAAGAATAAGAATATATTATCTCTTATTTTTAGCGTATTTTATTTAATATAAAAAAATTAATAATATTTTAATAATTATAGTAATTATATAATAAAAAAGTATAGATATATAATATTCTATTACGATATATAATAACTTTAATATTATATAATTAAGTGCTATATACTTTAACTTATTTTAAATTATCTTATATAAAAGATAATAAGAGAGTTTATACGCTAAATTATTAATATAATATATTAATATATTAATAATTTCGATATAACCCCCTTTACTCGCTATCTCTATTCTTTTAATTAAAAATATATTTAATATATATTATTTAATTAGAATAACTATTTTAAAATAGAAAATATTTATATTATAAAGATTAATAAAAGAGATTCTTCGCGATTATAATTATTATTATTTAATAAATATTAATATAATAAATACGCTAAAAGTAGTTATAACTATAATAAATAATAGATAGATTATAAAATAATTAAAATAATTATCGAGTAAAGTTTAAGCTTATAATCTATTAAAATATAAGATAAAATACTTAATTATATTAATTAGAGAGTTCTATAAAAGAAAAGAGCGACTAGATATAAATATATTAAGATATATTATATAACTATATTATATAATCGCTAAGACGCTAAGAGTTACGTAATTCGAATTTTAATAAACTTCGATAGTTTTAGCTAGATACGATATATCTTAACTCGCTTTATATTATTTTAAATAAAAAGTAAAAGCGCTTAAGTAGTAATTCTTAGTCTTTAAATTATAAACGAATTATAATTATTTAAATTTAGAATAACTATTTTAAAATAAGAATTTCTTATATTAAGAAGATTAATAAAGTCTTCTATAGTTATAATTATCTTTATTATAATAGATATAAATATCTAAAGATAATTATAGCTATAGCGATAGATTATATTATTATTAAAATAATTATTAGACGTAGCTTAAGCTTATAATCTATTAAAATATAAAGATAGAATACTTAATTATATTAACTATAGAGTTTTATAAAAGAAAAGAGCGACTTAATATAAGCGTATTAAGACGTATCACGTAACGTAATTATATAATCGCTAAGACGCTAAGAGTTACGTAATTCAAATTTTAATATAAATTTAAGATTTTCAAGCTTAGCTCTATCTTATTCTTTTATATATACTAATATAAAAAATATATTATAATTTCGATAAATTATATAAATATCGACGAAGTTAGTATAGATCTCTTTATATAACTATTCTTCGTAATTATTAGCGAAGCTTTTCTTAAACGATTTATCTTAATAAACTTTTTATACTTTATTATACTTTTAAAAAATATTAAATTAATTTTTATTAATATAATTAATTTAATTATAAGCTATTTAATTATTATAATTAACTTAGTAAATAGTAGTCTAGCTATAATAGGCGCTTTATAACTATTATAACTACTTACTTCTACTATTATCTTATTTTAAAAACCTTTTATTTTAAAAAGAATTTAATTATTTAAATTAATTTAAGAATATTAAATTTAACGTATTTAAAGAATTAGCGATTTAAAGATATAATAATATAATAAGCGAATAATTACTTTACGAAGCGTATTACTAATTTAATTAATAATTATACTATTAATTATTATAAGCGTATTATTCTCTATTATAAGATCTATTCTAATAATTAAAAGATTATTATAAATAGAATTAAGATTAAAAGAAATTAAATAATTAGTTTTTATAATTCTATTAATCTTAATAATTAATATTTAATTAATCTTATCGAAAATCTTATTAAAAGATTTAATTATTATATTATTATTATAATAATTAACTTTATTAAAATCTTTAATAAAATAATCTAGATATCTTAAATTATATATCTTTCTTTAATTTAAATATTTAAATAAATAAATAAATCGATATTATAATAGATAATAGATTTATAAAAATATATAAATCTATTATACTATCTTAATAGATAAATATTAATTAATTTTCGATATTATCTATATTAATTAACTTAATATAATAAATAACTACTTATATATAGCTCGAAGACTCTCTTCTATTATATATATCTACTAAAATATACTTCTTAATAATAAAATAAGCGAATATTATTTTAATCGATTTCTTAAATCGTCTTAATAGTATCTTATACTATTTCTTAATATCGTTATTTATTTATAAGCTAAGTTTCTTAAAATCTAATAATTTAATAGTATATTATAATAACGTTATTATTAAAATATGAGGTAGAACACTTAGTTATATTAACTATAGAGTTCTATAGAAGAAAAGAGCGACTAGATATAAATACACTAAGGCGTATTATATAACCATATCATATAATCGCCAAGACGCCAAGAGTTACGTAATCCGAATTCCAACACTCCCCTTCGCACGTATCCTTTTATATACGAAATTCGATAAATACGAAATTTAACGCTAACGGTGTTAAAATCGGGTAAATAAGATAAAAATGACTTAGTCGATTTTCGCTAGAGTTTAACGCCGGGTAATTAAAGTGAAGTTCGAGCTAGATAGCTAAAGTAAAGTTTAAATTAAGTAATTAAAATAAGTTTAGCGTTAGATAGTTAAAGTAAAGTTTAAGCTAAATAGTTAAAGTAAGTTTAATATTAAATAATTAAGATAAAATTTAAGTTTCCGGATAATTAAAGTAAGTTTAGCGCTAGATAATTAAAGTAAAAAGTTAAAATCTAAAAACGACTATATTAAACCTCAAATTCCACTTTTTATCAAAAAACGGTTTTTCGAATATTTTATTTCTAGGCCATCTAGTATAAACCGAAAATCGATCGATTTAAGATCGAAGGATATTCGTAAAAATAACTAAATAAAATAATTAAAAGAAATTCTTCGTTTTATATATTACGACCGGCTATAAGGCTTCTATAAGATTATTTTAGATATCTAATCCTTTAGTAATAGTAGCTAATAATAATAGTAATATAGATAAGAATACTTTAAAAGAGCTTTAAAGATTTAATAGCGATAGCGGTAATAGCGTTAAAGAAATAGCTATTCTGGTATAAAATAGCGAGTTCGTAGAGTATTAAGTCTAAGGCTCGACGAGCGACTCGAGTAAATTATTTAAACTACGGGGATTAATAAAATAGCTCTTCTAAATAGATAATACTATAAACGATATTCTAGTCTAATTAGTATATAAAACTTCTTAAATTTATTCTTAAATAGTACCTTAGTAAGTTTATCGATTATTTATTATTCGATAGAGAATATACTTAAGAGTAACGATATTAGCGATAATTTATTCCCGCATATAGTAATACTAAATATCGATATACTTAATATATATATAAAATTAAGAATTTTTAGTAAGAGCTATAGTATTCTAATTATCGTAGTAAATAATAATAGCCTATATATATTTAGCGCTAAAATTAAGTTAATTAAAAAGTCTATATAGTTAAATTATCTTCTTAATAATTTATATCTAATCGATATATTTAATCTTATAAGAGAATAGCGCTATAATAGACTATTATTTCGATAATTAATTAATAATAATACTATTTATATTAAAGACGTAATTAAAAATAAAATATTAAATATTCTAATTGCTTATTTAGTCCGCGTTTATATAATTAATAAGCGATTTTAGATCTCCTCTAAATATTAATTATTAATTCTTAATATTATTTAGATATTAAAAGATATACTTAATAGTCTTTTAATAAAATTTATCGAGATTTAAAATATATTTAGAGATTATCGAGACGGCGAATATAATATCGAATTAAATATCTAGTATTATATATATAAATAATTCTATAGCTAATTAATAGATATAGCGAGACTAATTAATAGAGATAAAATTATCTTTAGCGATATAAAATTTATCGCTATTAATAGAAGTAGGCGATAATATAAAGCTTAATATATTATATTTCTTTAAAAACTTCTTAATATAATCTTTTTAGCTAAAACGTAGAATTCGATTAATATAATCTTTAATAATTATTATATTAAGATAATAGATATAAGATTTTAAATTAATTATTTCAAACTTCTTATTAAGCTTATTCTTAATATTCTATATTTCGATTTTATCGAAACTCGCGAGTAGAATATTATTTATATAAATAGCGATAATAATAATATTATTAGTAAATATAGAGAGATTAATAATAATAGATTTAAAATTTAATTTTTTTAGATAGATTATAAGAGTATTATATTAAATTCTAAGAGATTACTTTAAGTCGTAAAGTGTCTTAATAAGCTTATATATCTTATTCTTTTAGCCTTTAATTTTAAAGCTAGTAGGCTAAGTAATATAAATTATCTCCTTAATATCGTTATATAAAAAAACGATTTTAATATTTATTTATTTAAGTTCTTAGTCTAAGATAGCTACTAATGTAAAAATCGCTTTATAGTTTATAGACTTAACGATAAAAGCGAAGGTTTCGTTAAAGTCGATTTCTTCTTATTATTTAAAGCCGCGAATAACTCAGCGAGCTTTATATTATATAATCTTTTTTATAAAATTACACTTAAGCTTATAGACTTATTAATCTTTTAAAATATATATATTTAATAGAAGATTTATTAGAGTTTAAATCTTATTAATAGTAAGCGAGTCAACTTTTTTCTCTATAGTAATTTTTTAATATATCTTATAATAAGAGTTCGATATAGTCTTCTTATAAATTCGAGATTTATAGAATTTAAAAGAGGAGACTTTTATTAATAATATTAAGAAATCTAAAGAGAGTTTTTTATATACTCTTAAGATATCGAATAAGCGACTCGTCGCTAAAATCGAGTTATAATCGCTTATAAAGCGAGTAATAAATCTAAAAACACCGTTATAGGGGCTATAGAGAGAGTTTTATTACTAAATATATTAGATAATTACTCTTCTAAAAATCTTAAATTAGCTAAGACTACTAATTAAACTCTTTTAAAAACTTAAATAAAATTAAATAAATTATTAGCTTTATCTTTAATAAAAGTTACTTATCTCTTTTATATTCTCCTCTAAAACTATAAATAAAGAGAAAAAATAATTCTCGAAATAATTAATAATTTTAATAAGTTAACGATCGTTGCGATAAGTTACTATTTTAATATTATTATATATATTCTTCTCTAAAATAAAGAATATAAGCTTAAGAGAGATGTTATTAAATTATTTAATATTCGAAATAATAGTAATTTTATTACTACTTAAAAGTATATAATAGAAATAATCTTAATAGTCTATAAGTTATTTCTTAATTATATAATTATTACAATAAGCTATCGTAACTACATAGATATATGATTTTATCTACCTTCGTATCTATCAAGAAGATACCTTGATAAGAACCTTAGCTTAGTATTATAAGTAGTTACTTCTTAGTAGAAGAATAATTATCTTTACTATATATTACTTATTATACTTATATTTCTATATTACTCTTATAATATAATAATAATATTATTATTTAATATTAATTAACTATTAAATAATCTAGAAGCTTCTTTATTATTATCTATTTATTTAATAACACTTTATTTACTTGATTTTTTATAACTATTCTACTATCTAAGCCTTTCGCTAATACTCTTTTATTTATTAATTAAAGTCTTTACTATCTTATTAATCTAATAAGTAATTTTAATCTAATAAAATATCTTTTTAAAATTAATATTATTTATATTTATATTAATTAAAAAGTAATTATACTAGTCTTTTAAATCGATAGCTTTATTAAAATAATATATCTATATCTTAATCTATTAAAGCCTTTAATAATATCTATAATTCGATATTTTATTATTTATATTCTTAAGTCTTTAGAGCTATTAAGATTTTTATCTATATTATAAAATAATAAAATAAAAATTAGATTTAATTCTTTAGAATTTAAATTATTAATATTATAATTATTAGACTAGATTATTAATAAATCTTTCTTTTATAAGATAATTAAAGATTTCGAAAATCTTATTATATAGCTAATAGAGCTACTAAAGTCTTCTTTAACTAATATTACTCTATTAAATTCGCCTTTATTAAGCTCTCTCTTATTTTTATAAAAATCTTTAAATTTTATTTAAATAAGAAGTCTTATATTAATAAGCTTATCTAATAGATATTCTTCTTTTATATTTAAGATCTCTATAGAGATTATAATCTACGATAATACTATAGCGTTTAATCTTTCTCTTAATTATTAATAACTTTAATAAGATATTAATAATGCTATTTAGAGAGCTATTATCTAAATATTATAGAATTTATAAATATTATTTAGCTCTATAGATTTTATAAGATAATTAAGACTATAAGATTTACTTAAAAAGCTATCTATCTCGTTAAGCGCTTTTAATTAATAGAATTTATTAGATTTTAGTTACTTCGATTCTTATCTCGATAAATTCTATAAAAAAGTAAGATTATTATAATTAATAAAGATATCTATTTTTATAGTATTATTCTTTTTACTAAACGACTATAAAATATAATTATTATAAAAAACTTCTTTATAATTAAAGCTAATCTTAATATAGTATTAAGAGATATAACGTTATTATAATATACTATCGAGTTATTAGATCTTAAGAAATTTAATCTACGAGTAAATAACGATATTAAGAAATAATATAAAGTGCTATTAAGACGATTTAAGAAATTAATTAAGATAGTACTCGCTTATTTTACTACTAAGAAGTATATCTTAATAGATATATATAATAGAAGAGAGCCTTCGGGTTATATATAAGTAATTATTTATTATATTAAATTTATTAATATAAATAATATTAAAAATTAATTAATATTTATCTATTAAGATATTATAGTAGACTTATATATTTTTATAAACCCGTTATTTATTATAATATCGATTTCTTTATTTATTTAAGTATTTAAATTAAAGAAAAATATATAATTTAAAATATCTAGATTATTTTTGATTTGAAAGTTATTTATTTTATTTAGCTATTTAACTGAGATAGTCGCCTTAACGAAGGTACTTTATCTAAAAATCTATAGGGATTTAAACCTATAAACCGCTCTCGTTCGAGTATATATAGAGTATCGCGCGAAGGCCTTTATAGAGAAAAGCTATATCGAATAACTTTATTAAATTAACGCTAAATTAAATAAATTAGAGATAAAAGAGTATAAATAATAAAAAATTAGAAAAACTATTTAAATAGTAGATTTAGGCTTATTAACTTATTTTAATCGCTAGTATTACTAATATTTATATTCTAATTCTCTATAATATTATTCGACTTCTTAATTATCTCTATTATCCTTTATTTAATCTAATTTATTATTATAAAAAAATAGAATATTATATAAATAAAGCTCTTACGAATCTTTATTTAATCGAAAAACTCGCTTTAAAGATTTTTAAATATTTATATATTATATTTCTTAATTTAATATCTTTTATAAAGATATAGAACTCGATTTATAAGAATTTACTTTCGAATTAGAATTCGATAATAATTTCGAGTAATATTTAAGGATTAATATATAACTAAATCGCTAAAATTATATAATAAATAATATTTCTATAAAGATTAAATAGTAATCTAATAGAGAATATTCTATTATCTCTTATTAATATCTTTTAAATTAAAATTAAGTATTATAAAAGCGATTATCTTATTAATAATTCTTATTTTAAATATTAAATTAAAGATTAATTAATCTAAAATAATAGAAAACTCTTTTTATATCGCTTTTAATATTATATATTTAATTTATATATAAAATAAGAATTAATTAATATTATAAATAGAATATAATTATTATTATATTAGTATTTAAATAAAATTAATTTTTAATTAAATCTTCTTATAAAGTAATTATTAAAAAAGATCTTCTATACGCGATATCTTAAACTTATTATAAATTATAATTTATATTCTATTCGCTAAAACTCTTAATTTATAATAGTATTAATAAATAAAAATAAAATCTTTAATTCTATCGCTAAAATTAATAGTTTTTAATCTCTTATCTAAGATTATAAAATAGACTTATTAAAAGCTAATCTTTAATAAAAAAATAAGATAATTATTAATCTTTATAAAGTATTTCTAT
The DNA here is from genome assembly GCF_014066305.1 of Letharia columbiana. NCBI lineage: Eukaryota > Fungi > Ascomycota > Lecanoromycetes > Lecanorales > Parmeliaceae > Letharia > Letharia columbiana. The sequence goes on from NW_023501077.1 coordinate 81,778, forward strand.
TAAAATATATCTAATTTTTATATATATAGAATTAAAAGTAATAAGCGCTAATTTAATAAGATAGCGTTAAAAATTAATTTATTAATAGTATAGTCGATCTAAAAAAAGTATTTATTATATACTATTCTAGCTAAAATTATTAAAATCGCGTATATTAAATTTTATATATCTTTAAAGACTCTAATATTCTTATTTTATAGAGTTTACTAGATCTTAAAGTTAAACTTTTTTATATTTTCTAAATTAGTTTTTTTTAATAATAGATAATAGAATATTAATATCGCTAATAGTTTTATAATAGTTAGAGAAAATTTAACTTAGAGAATTTATATAAATATCTTTTTTTATCGCTATTAAATAGTTTATATTAGCTTTAAAATATAATTAAATTAATTAAAGAATTAAGTTATCTAAAAATTAGTAAATATCGAGATATATAGAGAGCTTTAAATATATAATATTAGAATATTTTTAACTAGAATAGTTTATACTAATTTAAAAAAATTAATTACTCTACTAATTATAGTTATAATACTTTTATTAATAACGACTTATAGATTAATTATCTCGACTTTATCTTCTTTTATCTAATAATAAATATAAAGATTATAAATAATATCTTAGACTTTATTATTTTATATTAATTTATAATACTTCTTTTCTAACTTATTATATATTATTAAGAATATATATAAAAATTATAAAGCGAATTTAAAAAAGAATATTATAAAGATAATCTTAATTATTACTCTACTCTTAAGAAATAAATAAAATTATAATTAATTTTATATTAATCTTTTAATCTTTTATAGAATTTTAATTTAAAAATTATCTAACTAATAATTAATATTTATCTTAATTAATATTTCTAAATATTTATAGAAGTTATTAAGAAAAATTTTCTTTATATTAATAATATAGATATAAGCGATATTTTCTATATATAATATATATAACTTATTTTAATTAATTCTCGCGTTAATTATAGCGTAATAGACTCTTAAAACCGCTATTATAATATTTATCTTTTTTTAAAATTATATTATAATTATAGTATTATTAATATATATTATTATCTTTAATACTCTATTTTTTATTTATATTCTCGAAATTTAAGGATTATAGACGATATATCGGGCTAGATCTTTAATTATAATTATAAATAAAGGGTAACTTAAAGAATTTCTTTATCTTATATTACTTTATATTATAATTATTTCTTTAATATAATTATTAATATAGATCTTAATCTTAATTTTCTTATAGATAAACTATATCTAAATAATAAATTTTTTAAATATATTTAATTCTTTTAGAATCGCTAGAAGAAACTTATAATTAACTCGATTATATACTTTTTTCTAATTAAAAAAGTGAATAGTAATTTTCTCTTATTTCTATGATGATTTCTTAATAGATTTATACTTAATTATTAAGTATTAAATTATTTTAATATTATTATCTATAAGTCTCTTTAATAAAAAAGTTAATTATTATTCGCTAATTACTTTATCTAAAGCCTTTATTAAATATTATATTAGAATATTTATAAAGATTTTATAATTTATATTTATAATAAATAGAGGATAATAGTTTTTAATATTAATTTATTTATCTTTATTCTTAAAAAGAATAATAAGAATTTTATTTATCTAATACTTCGAAAGTTTTTATTTTCGCTATATTTAATTATAAAAGAAAATTAATTATATAATAATAATCGAGATTTTCTCTTTCTTCTTCTTTTTATACTCTATAATAATTTTATAAAACTCGCTTAAAAGATTATTTTTATCTAGCGAGATTCTTAAGAACGTCTAATAAATAGTAATCTATATCTCTTAAGCTTTAATAAAGCCTTTTATTTTAATAATATTTATCGAGTTTACTCGATTTATTATATATTATAAAATTTTATCTTAAACGCCTTTATCTAAGAATTTTATATTATAAAGATTTCGATAGTAGTTTATTACTACTTTAAGAATATCTTTTAAATTTATATATATCTCTTTTTAATTATTTTTTAAGATCTTAATAAAGCTATAATTTATATATTTAATTCTCGCGAAAAATTATCTTATTAGTTTTTTATTAAGAATAAGATATTTAGCTATAATATTATAGAAATAGAATTAATTATATATATCTATAAGCTATTTCTCACGCGTTTTAATAATTACTATTTTTTTCTCTAATTTAAAATTTAATAATTTAAGATATCTTTTCTTTTATAGTTATAGGCGATTACGCTATAAATTATATTTAACTTTCTAATTTACTCTATAATTATTCTTTATAATATATTTTATAAATTATATTATTAATATCTTATAAATTATCTATTTTTTTATTAGATTTTTTTCTAAAAGTATTTATAATATCTTTAAATATAAGGCTTATATCTAATTTCTTTATAGAAATAAAAATAATAATCTTTATTATCCGAATTCTTAAATAATTATAAAGATTATTTTTATTATAATTATTATAATTTTATAATTAATAAATAATTTATTAAACGCTATCTTTTAATTCTTTAACTCTTTTATCTAATTATCTTAAATATAAATTTAATTAATTCTAGAAATTAAAATTCTATCGTTTAAGAAGTATATAAAAACTCTAAAATTTAAGTTTTAAATTCTTTAATTATTTATTAGATAATATACTTTATCTTCTTTAAACTTTAATAATAATTTAAATAGTATTTATAGTTATAAAGATAATAAAAAGATTATAAAAACTTTATTTATAGCGATTAGCGTAAGATTTTAATCTTTCTCTATTATATTATAAAATATTTATAATAATATTTATTTAAGCGTTTTTATATTCGCTTTTAATTATAATAATTTTATAATCTCTTTAATTAAGATATATATCGATATTATTATAAATATATATTCTTTATATTTAATCTTATAAATTAAAATTCTTTTATTATTCTCTTTATAAAGAATATAATTTAAATCTCTATCTCTCTATTATTTTATAAATTTAATATTTATAATAATAGCGACTTTATTCTTTTTAACTCGATAAATTATAATAACTATTTATAAAAATAATCTTTCGTAATATTCTATAATTTTATTAAATAGATTTATCTCTTAAAATAATAGAATATTAACTCTATAACTTTATATTATATTATATATTTTTCTAAAATAATCTAAATTTAAAATTAAATAAATATTAAGTAAAATTATTTATATTTTATATATAGCTATAATTATAATATAATAAATCTATTCTTTATAAGAAAGAACTTTATAATATTCGTAGGTTTTAATATCTATAATTTTCTATACTTAATTATTAAATACACTTTTTTATAAATATTATATATCTCGATTAGATTTACTAATCTAAATTTAACGCTAAACGCTTTATTATATTTTAATTTTAATTACTTAATCGTAAATTTAAAGCTATATACTCTAAAGCTTTTCTTAAAAATAATTATAATCTTATTACTTATAATATCTTTAAACTTTTAATATATTAATTAGAATTTTAGATCTTTAAAATTCTTTATTTTTATTATTTATATAATTAAAAGATAAAAATCTATAATATCTAATAAACTTTTATTTATTATATATACTTAAAGTCTCTTTATATAATATTTAATAATATTTATAATTAAGATATTAATATAAAAGCTTTAATTCTTAATTTCTTTTATAATTATAAAAGAATAATAATATATTATTTAGCTTTTAACGTTATAGAGTTTTATAAATATTATATTTTTAAGCTTTATAATCTTCTTTAACCTCTTTATAATTTATTTTAAAATTAATTTATTTTACTTTTTTTATAGTTCGAATAGTATTTTTAAATAGAGCTATCTATTATCTTTAAAGGTTAATATTACTAAAGCGGCGATATCTTTCTCTTTCTTACTACGTTAAATAGATATTATTTTATTCTCTTATATTAATATATATAAAGATCTTAATCTAGATTTAGATTTTAATTTAATATAATTTAATAGAGCTATTTCTCTTAATATCTCACTTTTTACTATTAAAAATAAAGTATAAATTAAGCTTATCTCCTATAATTAAACTTTTTTTATCTTCTTCTTTATTAATAATTAAAAAAAGTTAAAAATATTAACTTAATTTTATTTAAAGATTAATATTTTAAATAGCGAGGATAAGAGAGCTATTTCTCTTATTAATCTATTATAATTTTATAATTAATAATTTTATTTATAAAATTTATAAAGTTAAAAAGAGTCTTCTTCTCTTAATCTTAATTTCTCTACTATCCCCTTTCTTTTTTTTTTTTATTTTTTTTTTTTTACCCTTCCTTCTTTTTTTTTTTTTTTTTTTTTTAATTTTTATTTAATTTTTTTTTTTTTTAAAAAAAAATTAAAAAAAATTAAAATTAAAATATAATAATTTTTAATAAAAAAAAATTGGGTAAGGTTTAAAAAAATTTAAATTTTTTTTTGAAAACAAAAAATAATTTATTTTTGCTTCTTTTGTTTGTTAGGTTGAGCGAGACACTTAAACCCCTCCCCCCCCCCCCCCCCAAAAAATATAAATTAAAAATTTTTTACTTTTAAATTATAAAATATAAAATTAAAAAATATAAATTAAATTTTTAAAATTTAAAAAAAATTTTTCCTTTTTTAAATTTTAAAAAAAATAAAAAATTTAAAATTTAATAAAAAAATAAAAAAAAAAATAAAAATTTAAAAACTAAAAAAAATCCCCTCCTCTTTATAAAAAACCCACCAACTAAAAAAAAACCACAAAAAAAAAAAAAATATAGGCTAGTAATACGAGTATATCTTCTTAATACTATTCGATCTAATATAGTTACCTCTTAAATTCGAGATACGATATAAGTCTTATAGAAACTCTAATGATCTTAGTATCTACTCTCTTCTTGGTATCGCACTTTATCAATTGAAATTTCTATAAATATTAAATCTATCTATTAAAGGTATTTTTACTCTTTACTCTTTACTCCTTTATTATAGATCTAGTTTCGCTATTATTAGACCTCACTACGCCTACTAATACTCTTCTTATCTTATTTATCTAAGAATACGCTCTTAAGTAAGACTACGCCGTTCGTTAAGAAACGCTTAAATAAGAATAGAATAAATAAAACGAATAAAGTCTAACTGCGCTATACCCGTAGAGGTAAGATTTATAAATTAATTAAGTAGAAGAGAAAGTATAGAATCTTACATCTTAATAATTACCCGTTTAAGTATATTCTAAAGCTCGATAAGAAGAAGAATATGTAGCGCTTAAGGATTAAAGAGGAGTTTTATAATTATAACTCTAGTAAATGAGTAATTTATATAGTATATCGAAATACTATCTTAACTAGTTAGATAGAAGAGGTAATTATTAGAGAGTCGATTAAATATACTATATTAGATAATATTCTATATAATCTTAATAAAGATTATAAGAAGAACTCGATTTAAAAGCTTAAAGATATCTATAACGCGAAATCGAAAGTTCGCTATCGAGTATTAAAACCTCTTATATTAATATAAGCTCTACTTAAATAGCTATATATATTAAACGAATAATATATTCGTTTTCTAAAGAACTCGAGGAATCGAGTTATATACCTCTTCTTTTCGCGAATATTCTATTATAAGATACTGAAAGAGAATTAGAAGGTACTTATTATAAACGCTACGTATAAGATAAATCGATATAAGCTATCTTTACTTATTATCACGGGTATTATCGCGCTAAATAGTTCTTTCTATACTAACCTTCTACTTTCTAGCTATGAAGAAAGATAAGAACTATCTATAGGCGCTATAGTAGTATTAAGATATATATATTAAGCTAAATATTCGAGACTCTCTTATTAATATTATCGACCGCTAGAAGTCTCTAATTAATACTTACGATAAGGTCTATTTAGACTCTACGTATATACTTTATATCTAATATATTAATAGAAATATAGTCGCTAAATATAAGCTATTTTTCTATATTAAGAAAGATTAGAATAAGTTCTACGCTCTACTAATTTCGAGTTATATACGTAATTACTATAACTACTTTTAAGGCTAAGTAAAAGTTTATTTAAAAGATTTATAATCGTAATAATATCGTAATTTACGCCTATCTAGCTAAGGAGTAAATTAATTTATATAAAACTAAATACGTTCGATGCTATATTAATTAATTACCTTATTTCTTTAATATTATAAGCTTTAAAGGCGAAAGTAATAATATAGATCTAAAGAGGGAGCTTAGGTTTTTAACTAATAAGAGGTCTTTTCTCTTATTTTTATATAATTATAGACTAATATCGAGTAGAAGATCTTAAGACTATAACTAAGAGTATCGTAAAGCTTCTTTCAATTTAGCGTATTATATATATCGCCGATATTTAGAGTATAAAATAGACTATATTAATTAACCTTCGAAAGAAGATATTTCGCGATATTATTACTTATATAACATTATTCGCCTTACGTCGAGTATTAAATTAATATTAGAAGATTATCGATAAAGAGGAGCTAAAAGAATATACTAATAGTTTTATTATAGTCTCTAAACTACTATATATTTATAGGGTATAGACGAGAATTATAGAAGGCGCTAAAACACTTTAGCTTTACGATATATATCCTTATTAGCAATATAAGAAGCCGGCCGCCTTTTCTATATAAGAGGTCTTTATCGAGATAGAGGATCTATAGTAGTTAATTAATTTATTTCTTACTATTTATAAATCGGCTATCGTAGTTATAATAGATAGACTTACGGATAATTAAAAAAAGCTTTCTTCTTATACAGAGTTAGAATTCGAGAATTCTATAAGATGAGTATCCTCGTAATTTAAGCGAGTGGAGTTAAAGGCGTATCTAACTTAGCGGAGTAATAATATTAAGTATAAAGAAGTATCTAAATAAGTTAAAAAGCGAGAATAAGGAGAAGAATAAGGGTGAGGGCGAGGGCGAGGCGATATAGCTATATCAGCCCTATTAGAGCGTACTATAATCGAACCTCTCAGACGCCGTAGCGTTCTTAGCGTCCTTAGCGTTCTTAGCGTTCTTAGACTTCGATAATAATTATACTTCGAAATTCGATGTTAAGCGTATATCTCTTAGAGTATCTAAATTCGATAAGAATATAGCTATTAGCGACTCTAACGATAAGAGCTTCTTATCTAATTTTATAACTTAATTAGCTATATTAGAAGACCCCTAGCTTAAAGAATAAAGGATATAAGTGAGATTTAGAAGTGGATAACTTCGGCGGTTATCTATAGAAGTCTCTTAATAATTATATATAGAATCGATAAAGGGATTCTAAAGGTATTAAAGAAGACGTAGTTAAGTAGCGAAAGTAATAGGCTCTGCGAGTATCTTATAAGCTTATTAGATAATAGTATAGTTACGCTACGAATATAGATGATATCTCTTCTCCTCCTTATTTCGATACGTCGATCGATAGATTATTTATAAAGCCCGACCGATTTAGGTCTATCGTCGAGCGTCTTTAAGATTAGGCGATATCTAATACTAATAAGAAGTATAAATCGAATTTATTAAGATACTCGCTAGAACGAGTACTTAGCTACTAAAAGAAGTATAACTCTAAATATCAAATATCTACGAATCCTCTATTAATAAGATCGCTTACTTAGCGACCGCGACGACTTAAATTTAAAAGAGAGAGGGTTCGCGAGGTTAGAAGATAGGCGTAGAGGCTTAGAGGCTAGTCTAATAATAGGAGTAATAAGGCGATACTCTAATAGCTAGACCTCTATAGATAAGTAGATTTAATATTAAGAACTAGTATACGATTCGGCTAATCCTCGAATATAGTATTTTTAAGCTATTTAAGTTATTTGATTTTATACGATTCTTTCTTCTTTTATTTTACGATTAACTCTCGACTAAGTAATAACCCTTTATTATTAATCATCTATCTCCTCTTTCTTCTCTTTCTTCCTTTTATTCTCTTTATTCTCTTTCTTCGGATTTCTTTAGTAGTATATACTAATAAGAGTAGGCTAAGTGGGCTAAGTGGGCTAAGTTATAGATATTAGGCGGGTATTAAATAAAACCTCACTTTATTATATCCTTCTAGACTCGCGTATTAAGATCTATTAATAAGTTGATTAATAACGTATTTCTAATATAGTTTAGCCGTTTATAATCGCGACGTATAGAGAGTATAGTTATAGAGTCCTTAAGAACTTATTCTATATCAAATTTTTTTAGATAGTCTCTTATAATCTAAAGTGCTATTAAAATTTTAAAAGCTGCTATAGAGAGTAGTTAGAAGAACCCTATTAACTACTTACTTTATCGTTTTTTTATCTCTTAATATAGTGCTATTTAAGATGTTTTAAATATTTAACTTATTAATACGAAAGCTTCTCTAGATACTTAAGCTACGCTACGCCTAAAATTCGCGTATAAATACTTTTTATATATAAGAGACTTTAATAATCTTAAGTTACTTTTAAATATTTCTTTAAATACTATCTTAGAAGAACGGCTATCTCTACTCTCCCTCTTCGCTATCTCTACTCCCTCTTCTAGCCCTTTTATTTAGCTACTTTCTCGCCTAAATTGCTTCTACGCCCGACTTATTTCGAGGGTTTTTTTCTAGAGACGTTAGGGGGGTAGCTTAGTGCGGTAAATCTTCTTTGAAATAATAGAGTGTATATAGTAGAAAGGGGTGTATATGTAGTAGAAGGGTATATACTCCTCCCAAGCCAGCGGTAAGTGGGTTAAACTAACATTCAAATATTGTAGTCACACCAAACGCGTCCGGACGTCATATGCTCTCCACGATTCCACATCAAATCATCACTTAGTAAGCGGAGAACACCACTGTAACTTGGCCTGTTATCCCCACTGAATTGAGGAGTAAGAGGAGGAACTACAACAGGCAAATGCGGAGAACACTGCGGAGAAACCAAGCGGCAACAAGGCCACCATCGTCAAGAACACGGCTCAGCTCTCCAAGATCCCACGTCATATGCTCTCCACGGTTCCACATCAAATCATCACTCAGCAAGCGGAGAACACCACTGCAACTTGGCCTGTTATCCCCACTACATTGAGGAGCAAGAGGAGGAACTACAACAGGCAAATGCGGAGAACACTGCGGAGAAACCAAGCGGCAACAAGGCCACCATCGTCAAGAACACGGCTCAGCTCTCCAAGATCCCACGTCATATGCTCTCCACGGTTCCACATCAAATCATCACTCAGCAAGCGGAGAACACCACTGCAACTTGGCCTGTTATCCCCACTACATTGAGGAGCAAGAGGAGGAACTACAACAGGCAAATGCGGAGAACACTGCGGAGAAACCAAGCGGCAACAAGGCCACCATCGTCAAGAACACGGCTCAGCTCTCCAAGATCCCACGTCATATGCTCTCCACGGTTCCACATCAAATCATCACTCAGCAAGCGGAGAACACCACTGCAACTTGGCCGTTCCACATCAAATCATCACTCAGCAAGCGGAGAACACCACTGCAACTTGGCCTGTCATCCCCACTACATTGAGGAGCAAGAGGAGGATCTACAACAGGCGAATGCGGAGAACACTGCGGAGAACATTGCGGAGACAGTCATCAGCAGCAGTGACACAACAGGCCTACTCTCCACGGTCTCACACCAACCCGATACTCAGTAAGAGGAGGAACCACTGCAGCAGGTAAATGCGGAGAATATTGCGGAGACAGTCATCAGCAGCAGTGACACAACAGGCCTACTCTCCACGGTCTCACACCAATCCACTCAGCCAATGCAAGAGAAGTCACTACAGCAGGCGAATGCGGAGAACACTACGGAGAAACCAAGCGGCAACAAGGCCCCCAGCACCAAGCACGGTTCCATATCAAATCATCACTCAACAAGCGGAGAACACCACTGCAACTTAGCCTATCATCCCCACTACATTAAGAAGTAAGAGGAGGAACTACAACAGGCAAATGCGGAGAACACTGCGGAGAACACTATGGAGAACACTGCGGAGAAACCAAGCGGAAACAAGGCCCCCAGCACCAAGAACACGGCTCAGCTCTCCAAAATCCCACATCATATGCTCTCCACGGTTCTACATCAAATCATCACTCAGCAAGCGGAGAACACCACTGCAACTTGGCCTATCATCCCCACTGCATTAAGGAGCAAGAGGAGGAACTACAACAGGCAAATGCGGAGAACACTGCGGAGAAACTAAGCGGCAACAAGGCCACCATCGTCAAGAACACGGCTCAGCTCTCCAAGATCCCACCTTATATGCTCTCCACGGTTCCACATCAAATCATCACTCCGGAACGATGCATATTTGGACGAATTGAAACCGTCCGATGTCTTGCTCTGACAGCTATTTCATTATTCGAAAGATTTCACTGCGGCAGGAGATAATGTGGGATTCACACCACTAATTGGTATGTTGTCTCCATTTCTTTCCGGTATTTCGATACTTCTTGCCATAAGGACATGGCCTTTCTCTGTTTTTTATGGGCAATTATTACGGATCAATCCTCCACACTCGATACACCTTCCTAATTAAATCTTTTAATAAGATCTTCGATAAAATTAATTAAATATTAATTATTAAGATTAATAAAACTATAAAAATTAAATTTTTAACTTTTTTTAGTTTTAATTCTATTTATAATAGTCTTCTAGCTATTAGAATAAACCTTATAATAGAAGATAATACACTTATAATAATTAATAGTACGATTATTAATTAAATTAGCAATACGCTCCTTCGTAAGATAATTATTTATTTATTATATCCTTACGCCTTTAAATCGCTAGTCCTTTAAATATATTAAATTCGATATTCTCGAATTAATTTAAGTAATTAAATTCTTTTTAAGATAAAAGATTTTTAAAATAAGATGATCGCGGTTATTAAAGTAATAGAAATAAGTAATTATAATAATTATAAGATATTTATCGTAGTTAAATTACTATTTATTAAGCTAATTATAATAATTAAATAATTTATAATTAAGCTAATTATATTAATAAGAATTAATCTAATATCTTTTAAAAATATAATAAAATATAAAAAGTTTATTAAGATAAATTATTTAAGAAAAGCTTCGCTAACGATTATAAAGAATAGCTATATAAAAAAGTCTATACTAACTTCGTCGATATTTATATAGTCTATTAAAACTACGATATATTATTTATATTTAAAATAAAACTCTATAAATATTTATAAAAGAGTTATTTATAAGAGCTTTTTATAATTAAGTAAAGCCTTTTATTTATTAATTAGAAGTCTTCTATTACTAAGATTTTAGTTTTATTAAAATTATTAATTTTAGTTTTATTAAAAAGTCTAATCTAGATATAAAAGTTACTTTTTAAAAATAAAACTATATTTTTATTTTTATACGTCTATAGTCTAATATAATTAATAAAAAAATTTATATTAATATCGATTATAAAGTTATTCTAGCGAATAAATTATAATTATTAGTATTATTATCTTTTATAAAAATTCGAAGAATAATTTTACCTCTTTATATTAAGAGTTTAAATTTAATTATATATAATATTAATAAGTATATTTTAATTTTAATATATATCTTTATTAGTAAGATAGACGATAGTAAGATTCTCTATTATATTTAAAAAGAAATTTATCTTATTAATAATTTAAAAGTTTATATATTATTAGAAAATAATATTATAGATCTCGAAAAGATTATACTTAATATTATTTAAGTTAAAGTATATATTAATAATTATATTATTATTATTAATATTATTAATTAATAATATAATTTATATTAGAGATATATTATTTATATTTATAAGATCTTAATTATAATATTTTATATTAATATTATAATATCTATTAACTCTTCTAAAGAATTATCTAAGAGAGATTATATTTTTAAACTAATAATATAGCGAAATTTAACTCTATATATTTATCTTATAAATTTATATATCGCTAGAATTCTAATTAAAAATAAAATTAATTAAGTTATTTAAATTCTTAAGAAATTCTATCTAGATATATTATATAAAGTTAATTATAAAAATATCTTCTTTATAGAGCCTTCGCCGAAGTCTTTTATAGATAAACTTATTATAAATAATTAAATTAAAAAAATAATTATTCTTATTATAATAATATTAATAAATATAATTAATAGCCTCTTATAGCTTATTTATAATATTATTATATCTTAATTAAATCTTACTAGAGAGATTAAGCTATTAAATAATATTATAATTTATAATAATAAATATAATATTTAAATTCTAATAAATCTAATTAATAAATTTTCTATCTTATAAAAAGATAAAGACTTTATTAAAATATTTAAAAATAATTAAATAAAGATTACGCTACGCGATAACTAGTAAAATAAATTATTAAAATTAAATTATATAAAGATTTATTCTCTAGATATTAATAATAAAGAAGTAATTAATAATATATTTAATAATTTATAATAATAAAATAAGCTTAAATATACTATTAAGCTTACTCTATTTAATTATTCTAAATTTATAATTTAAAAAACGCTATTAAATAATAAATAAAAGAAGAGAGCTATAATAAATATTAAAGATCTTAATAATCTTATTATTTTAGATATATATCTTATATTATTATAATTAGATAGTATAATAAGATTATTAAGATATATTTATTTATTTATATTTAATATAATATCTTTCTTCTATTAATAGCTTATTTACTATAATTATTACTATATACTTATTATAATTTCTTATTAAGATTAAGAAACTTTTAATATATTAATTATAGAATATATAAATTCTATAGCTTATATATAGCGATAGATTAATAAAATCTTATAATTTATTAAAGATTTTATTTAAATATATATCGATAATATTATATTAGACTCTAAAATCTTAAAGAAATATATTATATATCTTTAAAAGTTATTTTAAATCTTAATTAAATATAATATTATTATTACGCCTATAAAAACCTTTTTAAGATACTCTAATATTAATTTATTAGATTATTAAATTAATTCTTTTAATATAATAATAGTTAAGAATAAGTTAAAAGTTATTAATAAGATCACTTATCTTAATATATTTAATAATTTTAAATACTATTTTAAATTAATAGGCTATTTAAGAAGTTTAATTTACAATTATATATAGCTTACTAATTCTTTATAAGTATTAAAAACTCGCTTATTTAAAGAGATATTAATTAAAAGTAATCTACGTTATATTTACTTCTTTAAACTTTATTTATTAGAGATTTCTTTATAAAAGAAATAAAGCTTTAAAAGTCTATAGAAAGCTTTAAGTAAGCTCTTATTACTTATATACTTCGATTTAAATAAAGATTTATAAATAAATCTTAATATTTTTAAAGAATAAGATTTCGGTATATAAGTATTTTATATTAAGAAGAAATATATTATTATAATTAATATTAAGTAATTATCTAGAATCGCTATAGAGCTAATTATATACTTATTAAGAATATTAATATTCGCTAAGAAGAATTATTAGTCTATAGAACTCGAGATAGTAAAATTTATATAAATTATTAAGAAGATTCGATATCTTATAAAGTCGTCTAAGCGATCTATTATTATTTAAATTAATTATTTAATTATTCTTAATATTATAAAGTAATCTTCTATTACTTCTATAACGTTTATAATAAAACTAAATATATAATTAATATATACTTCTTAATTTCTTTATTAATTTTATCTCGATATAAAATATAAGTTTAATAAGGAATATATTATATTAGACGCTTTCTTATATCTTACTAGTATCGATAAATTAACGCTATTTAAAAACTACTTAAAGCTTAACATCTTATATATTTATATTATATAAATAATAAATTATAATAATATCTATAATTACTCTACTATCGTAATAGAGATAAATAAAGTCTTTTATAATAAGCTTATTATTAGATATAGTATAAATTTATATTAGATAAGAATTATTAATATTATTAATATTAATATAAAGTTAATAATAAAGAATAAGAGTATTAAACTTTCTTTTATTCGTAATATTATAAACTCTAATCTTATTTTTTATAAGAATAAATTTATTAATCTTAAATAATTATATATATCTTAATCGCTAATTAAAGATATTCTCGAAATCGCCTATAGAGATAATTATCTAGATTTTAAAAGATCTTTTAATATAATCTTTAAATTATAATATATATAAGGATTATTTAAGTACTTTTATAGCTATATTAAGTATTATTCTAAATATCTAGTATTATAAACTTATTATTATAAATCTTATAATTATCTATAATCTATAAAGAGTTTTACTCTATCTTTTTATATCTTAACGCTTAATTTTATTCTTATTATATTACTATCTAATAAGAAATTTAATTATATAATAATTATTATAAATAAATTTATAAAGCGAATTACTTATATCTCTAATAAATCTATTTAAAATACTAAAGAGTAAACTATTACTCTATTAAATCGCCTCTATATAAATAATTAAAGAATATTAAAGATCTTACTATCTAATAGAGATTTTAAATTTCTATTAGAGCTATAAAAAGCTATATTCGATAAATTAAAAATTAAACTATTATATTCTATAGCTTATTATCCCTAGATAAATAATAGTAATAAATATATTAGTTAAACGACTAAAATCGCTTTATACTTTTATTTATATATCCTAGAAAAGTCTTTAATATAATCTATTATTCTTTTATATATATAAGTATTACTTAATAATATATAGTCGATTATTATAATTAAGTTATCGAATAAGCTTTTCTATAAATTCCCTCTTAATAAAGCCCTTAATCTTATTATATTATTTAAACTATTATAATAAATATACGCTATTATTAGAATTAAAGTTATTAATATAATAAGCTTTATTTAAATATCTTAGAAATTCTACTATAATTATAAGTATTAGTTTATATACTTTAAAAAGAAAAATAAGATACTCTTACGCCTATATAAAGACTATTTTATCTTATAATTTATTAATACTATTAAGATAAATAAGATTAATTAACGCTATATTAACTCTTTTAAAATTATTATTAAAATAGATAAGTAAATATATTATCTCGATATATCTAATTATTAAAGAGTTTATCTTATATTTTCGATAGTATAATTTAAATTATAGCCCGCTAATATTAATTCTTTTTATAAATTATTATTAAAGAAATCTAATTTCAATCTATATAAAAGATAATATTAATAATTATAAGTTATATAAGCTATAATTCTTACTTAATAAGCGTATTAGACGTTATAATAAGAGTTAGTTAATCGAATATCTAGTACGTTATAAAGAATATAATCTTAAATATAATTAATAATATAATATTAAATAGCTAGACAATATTTCGAACTTAATAAAAGATTATAAGACCGCTATATCGCCTAATTTACTACCTTCGCTATTAGAGCTATTATCTTTTTATTAATTATTTTTACTATTAATAATATTATAGAAGTCTTCTATTACTATACTATTACTACCTTTATTATTATTATAAAAATCTTTTATAATTAAACCCTTAAAGCCTATCACGGAGTAAGCTATTATAATTATAATATTGAAAAAAAAGAAACTAATTATATAAGAGTCTTACTATCTATATTTACTACTTACTAATAACTTCTTTACTTATATACTTCTTATTTATATATATATTAAGATCGCTATACTTTTTATTAATAATATATTATTATAGTAAGTTATCGTAACTATATAGGTATATAGTTTTATCTACCTTTATATCTATTAAGGAGATATCTTAATAAGAATCTTAGCTTAGTATTATAAGTAGTTACTTCTCAGTAGAAGAATAATTATCTTTATTACATATTACTTATTATACTTATATTTCTATATTACTCTTATATAATCTTAATACTTCTTCTAACTAATAGCTTTAAGTATAATCTAATAGAAATCTATTTATTTAATAATACGTAGATAAGAAATATTAAGAGAGAAATTAATATAAGTCTTAAAAGAAGTAATATCTCGCTTAATTATAGATTAGCGATTATATAAATAATTCTTAATATAAATAAACTCGATTTAATACTTTTATAATAGACCGCTCTTCTTAAATATTACGCTAGCTTTACGCTAAATAATAGCGCTTAATTATTTAAATTTACTATTTATTTAGAGATTTCTTAATATAATATCTTTCTAAACGATTCCCCTAAATAAATAAAAGACTTTTATTTTATAATTTTAATATTTTATATTATAATTAAAGCGAAAGCGAGTATAATAATAATTATTATATTTTATATTATCGAGAAAGAGTTTAAATATAATAAGAATAAACTTATTAAACTTATTTAATAGAAGATAAATATTAAAGCGTAAAGTAAAATTATTTAAAAAGATAATTATAAATATATAGTTATTATAAAAAATATTAAATAATCTCTAAAGATTAATATAAATTAAGTTATTTTTCTATCTCTTAAGAATAATATAGCGTTTATAAAGCTTTATTTTAAAACTAATTATAAAATATAACTTATAAATATTATTAAAAGAAGATTTAAAAAGATTTATTTTAATATATATTTTAATTATCTTTTTAACGTTTTAAGTATTTAAATAATTTATATAAATATATTATATATGTAAAGTCTTTTTATAAATTTAAGATTCTTACTAATTAGAGAGCTTTATAGACTTAATAGAGAACTTATTATAAGCGAGAATTTCTTTATTAATAATAATTAAAATTAGAGAAATATCTTTTTAAATATTAAGCGTATAAAGACGACTTTAAATACGTTTAAAGAAAAACTACTATTTTTCTATAAAAAGACTATTAGAAATAAAAGAAAGCGAGTATTATTACTTCTTTAATTATCTTTTAAAAATAAGATTAAAATTATATTTAAATATATATTAAATATTATTAAGAGTTTAAATACGCTTAATATCTTTTATTTTATATTTAAGATTAATATTATTAAAGTCGAAAGTTATATAACTATTATCGACGAGTTTATTAATAAAGCGAGATTCTTAAAATCTAGAGAAGATTTTAAAAATTAAGAAATTATAAATAATATATTAAGTATATACGTAGTTACGAAGTTAGAGAGAGAATATTATCGCTATAATAAAAAGTATAATAATAAAAACTCTATTTAAAAATTTAATCTTAAAAGATTTATAAATTTTATTATTTAAGATTTAGAAATTAATAATAAATATAATAGCGATATAAGTAATAAAATAACGCGCTATTATAAATTAAATAATTATAATAATTACTTTAACGCTAAAAGATTAATTCTTCTCTTTTTTAAACTTTTTAAATTTAAATTTAATATTAATATTATTATTTTCTTAATTATCTTTTTTATCTTAATTATTATAATTATTATAATCTTTATTTTTAAAGACTTAAAATTCTTTATAAACGCGTTTATACTTTAATTATTTAAGATATTTTTTAATAAAATAAAAATTCTTATTATAAATAATATAATATTTATAGATCTATATTTAGATATAAGAGTTATTAGAATTAATATTATTTTAAATATAATATTTAATTAATATAGACGTTATAGAAATAAAAATATAAATATTTATTTTAATATAAATAGTTATTATATAAATATTAAAGAATTTAATAAAGATAATAAAATTAGAGATAATATTAAGTTATTATATTTTAATATAAATTAATATAAATTTAAAAGATTTATTCTTATTATAAAAGTTATAATTTTAATTATAAATTTTATAATATTAAATATATTAATTATTTAAACTCTTATAGAAGTAATAAATCTTTTAATTCTTATTAATAATAAAGAGATATTTTTTAAATAAGTGATTAACCTCTTATAATAGACTTATAAATTAATTAATATAGATTTATAGCTTATTTTTATAAATAATAAAAATAAGAGATTTTAGTCTTTAAATAATAAAATTAAGAATATTTAATTTACGAGATTTATATTCTTTTAAATTTTTTTAAATAATTATAATATTAATATAACTTTTAATAAAATCGCGTAAATTATTTTTATAGCGAGTTTTTATTATAATATAGAGTTTATAATATACTTTAATTTATATTATAATATCTATATTAATAATAATTTTAAAAATATTTTTTATAAATTATTATTTAATTATAGCTTTTATAATAATCGCTAAATAAGAGATTAATTAAATAATATTAATTTTAATATAATATTAAAGATCTAATAATATAAAGAAATCTTATATATCTTACTTTTATTTATAATAATTAAAAATATTTTTAAATATAGAAATTTAATAAAATTAATTTAAATTAATTAAAAGCTTAATATTAATATATTTAGATATAATACTATTTATAAAGAATTAATTTAATTTTTAAAATTTAATAAAGAAAAGCTTTAATAAAAGTTTAAATTTAAAAATAAAATTTATAATATAATAAAGCTTAATAAAGTAAATAAAATAAATAATATTAATAAAATTAACTTCGCTCTAAATTTAAAAAGCTCTTTATTTAAAATTAGCTTTAATAATAATTTAAAAATAAATTAACTCGATATAATAATAGAATTAATATAAGAAATTAAAGTATATTCGCTATCGATATTATTTATATTTAAAATATTTATAATTATTTAAAGCGTATAGAAGAAATCTTATTAAGCTTTAAAATTAACTTAATATAATTTAAAGCGTTATTTAAAAAGAAATTTTATATTATAATCTATAATATAATTAATAATATCTCGAAGAGATAAGCTTTAATTTATAGATATTAGAGGGAAATATAATATAAATATATAATAACTTAATAGAAAATTATTTCTCTTTATATTTAAGAGAGAGTTTAATTAAATTTTATCTCTTATATTATTATCGCGATTATCTTAATCGCTCTTTATTATATTTATAATATAATATCTTCTATTAATTAACTCTTTTATTAAAAAAATTAATTAAAATTAAATATAAGATTACTTATAATTTTACTTCGCTCGCTTATTAAATTTAATTAAAGCTTCTTTATAAGATTATCTTATTTTTATAAATATAGAGAATAATTACTCTTTAATTATTATAATAAAAAATAATTTCTTTTTATATATTAATATATTAAATATATAAGATATAAATTATTTTCTCTTTTAATATTATATTATTATCTTAAATTAAATTTTAATCTTTATTATAAAAATTATATAATAAAATATTAGAGTTTAATTACTTATTATTAATTTTTAATATAATAAAATATAAGAATAAGAATATATTATTTTTTATCTTTAGCGTATTTTATTTAATATAAAGAAATTAATAATATTTTAATAATTATAGCGATTATATAACAAAAAAGTATAAGTATATAATATTCTATTACGATATATAATAGCTTCGATATTATATAATTAAATACGATATATCTTAGCTTATTCTAAATTATCTTATATTAAAAATAATATAAAAGTTTATATACTAAATTATTAATATAATATATTAATATATTAATAATTTCGATATAGCCCCTCTTACTCGCTATCTTTATTCTTTTAATTAAAAGTATATTTAATATATATTATCTAGCTAGAATAATTATCTTAAAATAAAAAATATCTATATTATAAAGATTAATAAAAGAGATTCTCCGCGATTATAATTATTATTATTTAATAAATATTAATATAATAAATACGCTAAAAGTAGTTACGATAGATAATAGATAAATTATAAAATAATTAAAATAATTATTAAGTATAGAGTTTAGGTTTATAATCTATTAAAATATAAGATAAAATACTTAATTATATTAATTAGAGAGTTCTATAAAAGAAAAGAGCGACTAGATATAAATATATTAAGATATATTATATAACTATATCACGTAATCGCCAAGACGCCAAGAGTCACGTGATTCGAATTCAACTTATATTTAATATTATATTAAAATTAATTTTAATTATAAAAATTTTTATTATTATTTTTTTATTTTTTTTTAAAAAAATATAAAAGTAGATATCTTTATTAATTATAATAATCTCACCTTCTCTATAAAATTTATTAAGATAAAAATTAAAGTAATTAAAATTTAATAAGTTTTATTAATTAGAAGTACTTAATAAAATAGATAATTCTCTAGATAGATCTTATAACTCTAATTATTCTATAAAGTCTATAGAGTTAAATAGTATTTATAAATTCTATAATATTTAAACTATAACTCTTTATATAATATTATTAATATTTTATTAAAATTATTAATAATCGAGAAAAGAATTAGAAATTATAATATTATCGTAAATTGTAATCTCTATAGAGATCTTAAATATATAAAAAAATATCTACTAGATAAACTTATTAATATAAAACTTTTTATTTAAATAAAATTAAATTTTTTTTTATATAGCTAATAAGAAAGAGTTTAATAAAGATAAATTTAATAGAATAATATCGATTAATAAAGATTTTAATAACTCTACTAACTATATAGTAAGATTATTAAAATCTCTAACTACTTTATAAAAGAAAGGCTTATTAACGACTTAATCTAATAGTTATAATATTAATAATTTAAATCTTAAAAAAATTAATTTAATTCTTACTCTATCGTTTTATAATATAGATAAAAATCTTAATAGCTTTAAAGACTTAAGAGTATAAATAATAAAGTATTAAATTATAAATACTATTAAAGATTTTAATAGATTAAAATATAAATATATTATTTTAATAAAGTTATTAATTCGAAAGACTAATATAATTATTCTTTAAATAATATAAATATAAACGACGTTGATATTAAGAAGATATTCTATTAGATTAAAATTACTTATTAAATTAATAAGATAATAAAGACTTTAATTAATAAATAAAAGAGTGTTAGTAAAAGGCTTTTTAATAGTAGAATAATTATAAAGAATTAAGTAAATAAAGTATTATTAAATAAATGAATAATGATGGAGAAGCTTCTAAATTATTTAATAGTTAATTAATATTAAATAATAATATTACTACTATATTATAATAGTAATATAAAAATATAAATATAATAAATAATATATAGTAAAGATAATTATTATTCTACTTAGAAGTAATTACTTATACTACTAAGCTAAGATTCTTATTAAGATATCTTCTTAATAGATATAAAGATATAGAGGTCTACACCGAAAGTCCTGCACATGCGCTAAAACTCTTGGCATTCTTGGCATTCTCCGGCAATTTAATAAATTTCTTAAATAGCTTTATTTTTCTTAATAATTCTTTATATAACTATATATATACTTATTAACTCGCTTATTTAAATTATATAGTCGTATATCTCCTTTAAAACGATCTTCTCTATACTCGTTATCGTTTTTTAAATAAATAACTTCGATAATATATCTAGATATACGTTCTATTTACTTTTAAATTCTCTTTTATAAAAGATATTTCTAGTAATAAGTTTATCGCTTTTTAGTCTCTTTTCGAGTCGTTAATAGATCGTTTTAAGTAGTATATCGCTTTATTTAAGATTAATATAACTTAATATAGTTTAAATTCGACGAGTTTTTATATTATAATAATCTAAGTATATTTATAGATATAAAGATTAATTTCTAAAACTTTAAGATATAGACTAAAACTTTATCTTTTATAATTACTATATTAAATTTATTCTCTTTATATTTCTAGATAAATTTTAGAAGTAATAAAAAAAGAATCTATATCTAATTAGCGAAAGAAGTTAGAGAATTTAGAGAAATATATATAAATAGATCTTCTTCTAATAGCGATACTAGTTAATTTCCCCTTTCTTTTCTATAATAATAACTTTTCTAATTTCTACTATAAATCTTTACTAAGGCTTTATATTAGAAAGATTATATAAGTCTATATATCTTATATTAATTTAAAGTTTCTACTATAATTTAATCTTAAGCTTTAAGATCTTATTAATAATAGCTAGTTTCTAAGTATATTTCTTCTTTTTAATTATTATTTCGACCTTTTAAATATAATATAAACTCTTCTTATCGTATAAGAAATACCTTTAAAATATAAACTCTAAAACGTTTATAAAATAACGTCGAATAGTGAATTTAATATAGATCTTATCGGGCTAACGCTATTATCGTATTCGTTTTTATCGAGAGTTTAAAACTATATTAATCTCGTCGATCTAGATTATATTCTTTTAATTCTCTATAGTTTAATCTTTATATCGTAAAGCGAATTAATATTAAGCTTTTATTTAGACTATCGAAAGAGGCGATTTTTTAATAATTTTAATTAATCGAAAGTTATTACGTTTAAGTACTCGTAGAATTATTATTAAGAAGATTTCTTATTTAATAGTTAGTATAAAAGAAGTTTTTTTATAACTATAGCGATTCTTTTATATAGCGATTAAAATAGTACTCTTAAGCTTAGACGTAATAATAGAAGATTATCTAGATTTAAAGATATCGGATATATATAATAATAATAGCTTTTTAAATATAATAAGATTATATCCTCTATTACGAACTTATTATTATAAATAATTAATAATTTAATAAGAGACTTCTATAATAGCCGTAACGATCTTCGTTATAATATTATATTCGATTAAAGTAAGTATCTAAAGTCTAATTCCGTCGTTATAATTAATACTCTAAATATTAGATATATTAGAATTAAAGAGTAGTAAGAAGATATCTACTTACTATATTAAATATATATTAAATATATATTAAAATTCTTTATATTCTTCTTCTATTCTTCTATTCTTCTATTAGCGTAAATATATATAATATTAATATCGCTACTATCGCTATAATATATATAATAATATCGTAATTATATACCTCGTATATATATAGTAACATCGCTACTATATATTATATATATATATATTATATATAGTAAGTATTAATATTACTACTATATTATTATAATAGATATATAAGTTATTATAGAATATAAGAAACTTAATTCTTTCTATCTAGAAATCTATTATTTTATAATAATAGTAAGCTTAAATAAAGCTTAATAAAGTAAGTATCTTTCCCTTATCTTACGTAATAATATCTTTATAGATAAGAAGAAAGTATAGTAATTTCGTTAAAGTAAAAGTAAGTAAGAAGTAAATATCTACTTTAAAACTTTTTAAAGAAATATCTTTCTTAAAGAAACGTCTTTCTTAAAGAAATATTTAAAGAGATCTTCGAAGAAATTTTCGAAGAAATCTTTTTTCTAAAGAAATTAAAGGAAGTTAATAAAATAAGAAAGTTAAATCTATTAGCTTAAGCTAACTTCCTTCTTAAAGAAATAATAACTTTCTTCTTTTTATCTATAATGAAGAGTTAAATATAAGTAAAGTTTGCTTAATAGACTAAATCGTACTAAATCGTATTTTTAGTACGAACGGCGGAAATCGTTTTTGCGGTTAATAGGAACTTTTCAGATCTTATAGATATATCTTGATATTCATAAACTAAGCTCTATAGTATTATTAAGAAACTTAATATTCTTTCTATTTAGAAATCGTATTACTTTATAATTAGTAATCTTTTTATTTAAGTAAGATACATCTGCAAATCTGAAAAATTAATTTTCGTACGATTTCCGCCGGGTCCGTACGATTAGCATAATTTAGTTTATTCAGCAGACTTTATTTATATCTAAACTTTTTCCGCCAGTTCTATCAGTTTAGCAACTTTAAAAATTTTTAGTAACTTTAAAATTTTTACGTAATATACTTTAATATACTCTAAGTACTATTTTATATACATATAGCATCAATATATATTATTATTAATATACGTATTATTATATACTATACTAGAGTATTATCTACGCGATTAATTTTATTAAATTATTTAATTTCGTAGTTAAATTTAAGTTAACGTTAATACTCGTTATCGTAAAACCTTGCCATCGTAATATCGATTATTAGAACTTTTCTTTTTTGGTGTGTATTGCTGCTAAACTGATAGAACTAATGGAAAAGATTAAAATAGTTATTAAACCGACGGAATTTAGGCGGATTCTAATTAAATTTGCTAATCCGGCGAATTTTGTGATTTCCGCGACACACGCGCGATCAGCAATTTCAAATTTTATAGGAACTTTTTAGATTTGTAGATGTAAAGTAAGTATCTTTCTCTTATCTTACGTAATAATATCTTTATAGATAAGAAGAAAGTATAGTAATTTCGTTAAAGTAAAAGTAAGTAAGAAGTAAATGTCTATTTTAAAACTTCTTGAAGAAACGTCTTTCGTAAAGAAACGTCTTTCTTGAAGAAATATTTAAAGAGATCTTCGAAGAAATTTTCGAAGAAATCTTTTTTCTAAAGAAATTAAAGGAAGTTAATAAAATAAGAAAGTAAATCTATACTTAAGCTAACTTCCTTCTTAAAGAAATAATAACTTTCTTCTTTTTATCTATAAGAAAGTAAATACCCGACGAGATATCCGGATTCTCACCGCGGTGTTTTTTGATTCTAGCGAGAAGGCGTTTTCTAGCGGGGTTAATATGGATTATATATACGTTCTAATTTATCTTTATATTCCTTAATAAGCTTTATAGTATTATTAAGATTCTTTATATTATATTACTTAATATATATTAAATTATAATTTTTCTATTTAATAAGATATTTCGTAGTAAAGCTATAATCTTTAACTATAATTCTTTTATTAAATAGTTAATTAATTTTATAAAACCTTTATTTCTTAATATCGTCTTTAACGAAGATCGATAACGAGTAATTTAATTTTAAATAATTAAAGAAATTATTCTATAATATAAGCTTTAATTACGCTATAATAAATCTAGAATATACTCGCTAATTCTCGAAAATATTTAGATAATATATTAAGTAATTAACTCGATTAAGAATTTTAAAAGGGCTAATATACTATTAAAATAGTTTCTTAATAATTTCGAGATTTATAAGAATATTATAATTTTTATAAAGGCGTAGAAATATATAATTATTAATCTTAAGAAATATTAGCTAATAATATCTATCGTAATAATATTTAATATTTATATTAATAAAAGTAATAATATTCTTCGCTAAATTTCGAATATAAAGAAAGTTCGATATATCTAAAGATCTAAGAAGATTAAGAGATATATTTAAAGTAAAACTATAGGCGACTTTATTAGAAGTATTTCTAGTTATTAATAACGTCGAATTATTAAGTAATTTTTAAAGTTAAAGTAGAATCCTTAGCTATAAAGAAGTCTTATTAAGTATTATATTAATATAGAAATATATAGCGATTTTTATAGTCTAATTAGTTTTTTTATTATTATTATCGATTTATAGATAATAAGTAATAAAATAAAGTAAAGAAATATTGAAACGCTAAAATAATGCTTATTATAATTTTAAAAGAAATTTATAATCTTTATCTAAGATAATAATTTTAGAAATATCTTAGTTAGCTATCTCGAGTCTATTAAATAAAATATTAATCTATTAAATTATCGACTATATAGATTTTTTAGATATATTTATTACTCGCTTAATAAATTTATCGATAACTAATATAATCGCGTTAAAGTCTTTTTTAGACTTTAATAAAGCGAGTATAAAGTTAATTATAAGCGTATAAAAGAGAATTAACAGCGAGTTAATAAGACTTAACGACTTATATAATTAATAATATCTAATTTAAAGAATTTAATAATTTAAATAATAGCGAATAAATTCTCGTAACTAACTAATAAGACTTCTAATATATTAGAATATTAATATAATTTTATAATATCTTTAAAATCTTAAATAACTATTATTATAGGCTAGATATAAGATTTTATTAATAATCGTTAATAGAATATAGAGTCGTTAATAATTAATAACCCTATCGATATAATAGATTAAGTCTTAAAATTAAGAATCTAGAGTTTCTTAAGATCCTTAGAATTCTTGAAATTCTAAAATTACTAACGACGTATTTTCTTTATATTAAAATTTTTAAAAATTCGAAGTTACTTATAATTCCCGAGATTAAAAATTAAAAGTTTCTTAAAATTCTTAAGAATTCGAAGTTACTTATAATTCCTGAGGAGTTTCTTAAGTAAATTCTTAGAGTTCTTATCGCGAAATTTTTAAATAAAGATTATAAGTAAGTAGTATTAATAAATTCCCGCGGATAAAAGAAAGTATTATAACGTTCTCGTCGAGATTTTTATTATTATTAATTTATTATATTAGATAAGAGTATTAGTAAATAAATTTATAGCTCTTAAGAATATACTTTTAAAGATTTTTAAATATTTTTATTAAAGAATAAGTACTTACGTAAAAAATATTTAACTTTATATAATCGAGAGAGGCGAATTTTTTATTATTATTTATACTTATTGGTTATAATAGCGCGTTTAGAATAATATAATTCTTTTTAAATTTATATCTAATATCTAATTTAATCTAGTAAAGAAATTAAGAAATATACATAAGACGAATATTTATATATATTATAAAGAATATTAAAATAATAGAAATTTATTTTATAATATTAAGAATTACTAAATAATTCGTCTAAATAATAATTACGTATATCTTTTAGAGGTATCGTCGGCGATAGTAACATGTTCTAGGGGCGCTAATAGCGGCGTCTAGTTAATAATACTTAAGTCTATATATAATATTTTAATATAATAACTTTAAGAGTTTAATATCTAAGGAATCTAATTATAAATTCTTAATTATTTTCTAATAAAATATTTTTATATCTCTATTAAATATTTAAAAAAAAAACGAATAACTATATAATAGACGAAGTCTTTTTATTATCTTAATAGACTACTTTACTTAATATCTCGCTATTATTATATTATTCTTTAAGGCGTATATATATTATAATATAAAAACTTTTTTATTAAATTAAGATAATTAAAAGAAATAACGATTAAAATTTAAGAGTTAAGAGTTTTATTAAAAGATATATTTTAAAAAATTTAAATTAAAATATAATATAGATAATTAATATATTATATTAATTATTAATATAATACTATAATATTAATATCTAACTCTATTAAAATTATTATAAAAAGAGTCTTTTTAAATTAATAATTTAAAATTATTAATAAATAATTTATTAAGAATTAGCTAAGTAATAAAGTAATATAAAAGAATAGTATATTATTAAAGCGTAATTTATTTTTAAATAAGTTATAATCTAATAGTAAAGTAAATTTAATATCTATTAAATTCTATTAATCTTCTCTCTCTTAATATAAAAAATATTTTAATTTAAGCTTTTTAGAGAGAATAAATTACTAATAAAAAGAATATTAATTAATATATATTAAAGAAATAGAAGAGAAAGAAGTAAAGAAGAGTTAAAAAGAATAAATAGTATAAGAAAAGATATAAGATAGTAGAGGAGTTAAGACGGAGGGGGAAAGATATTTTTTAATCTTATAAATTCTATAAATAGAATTATTAATTATAAGAT
This sequence comes from Letharia columbiana, assembly GCF_014066305.1. Taxonomy (NCBI): domain Eukaryota; kingdom Fungi; phylum Ascomycota; class Lecanoromycetes; order Lecanorales; family Parmeliaceae; genus Letharia; species Letharia columbiana. The sequence continues at coordinate 109,243 of NW_023501077.1, forward strand.
TACGATAGATTAATAAAAAAAATAACCTCTTTATCTTTATTATTTAAAATATTAATCTTTAAATAAAGGCGAATTAATATTTTTAACTTTCTTTAATTATTAATAAGAAAGAAGATAAAAAAGATTTAACTATAGAAGATAAGTTTAATTTATACTTTATCTTTAATAATAAAAAGTAAGATATTAAAAGAAGTAACTCTATCGAGTTATATTAAATCGAAATCTAGATTTAAATTAAGATCTTTATATATATTAATATAAAAGAGTAAGATAATATTTATTTAATATAGTAAGAAAGAGAAAGATATCGCTATTTTAGTAATATCGACTTTTAAAAATAATAGATAACTTTATTTAAAAATATTATTTAAATTATAAAAAAAGTAGAATAAATTAACTTTAAAATAAATTATAAAAAGATTAAAGGAGATTATAAAGTTTAAAAATATAATATTTATAAAATTCTATAACATTAAAAATTAGATAATATATTATTACTCTTCTATAATCGTTAAAAAAACTAAAAATTAAAGCTTTTATATTAATATTTTAATTATAAATACTATTAAATATTATATAAAAAGGCCTTAAATATATATAACGAATAAGAATTCGCTAAGCGCTATAGATTTTTATCTTCTAGCTATATAAATAATAGAGATAAAAAACTTTAAAAATTTAAAATTCTAATTAATATATTAGAAGTTTAAGAGCGTTATAAATAGTAAGATTATAATTATTTTTAAAAAAAAGCTTTAAGTTTATAATTAAATAATTAAAATTAAAATATAATAAAGTATTTAACGTTAAATTTAGATTAATAAATTTAATTAAGATATATAATATTTATAAAGAAGCGTATTTAATAATTAAATATAGAGAATTATAAATATTAAAATCTATAAATATTATAAAATTCTTTCTTATAAAGAATAAATTTATTATATTATAATTATAACTATATATAAGATATAAATAATCTTACTTAATATTTATTTAATTCTAAATTTAGATTATTTTAGAAAAATATATAATATAATATAGAGTTATAAGATTAATATTCTACTACTTTAAGAGATAAATCTATTTAATAAAATTATAAAATATTATAAAAGATTATTTTTATAGATAATTATTATAATCTATCGAGTTGAAAAGAATAAAGTCGCTATTATTATAAATATTAAATTTATAAAATAATAAAAAGATAGAGATTTAAATTATATTCTTTATAAAGGAAATAATAAAAGAATTTTAATCTATAAAATTAAATATAAAAAATATATATTTATAATAATATCGATATATATCTTAATTAAAGAGGTTATAAAATTATTATAACTAAAAGTAAATATAAAGATACTTAAATAAATATTACTATAAACGCTTTATAATATAATAGAAAAAGATTAAAATCTTATATTAATCGCTATAAATAAAGTCTTTATAATCCTTTCTTATCTCCTTTATAGCTATAAGTATTATTTAAATTATTATTAAAGCTTAAAGAAGATAAAGTATATTATTTAATAAACGATTAAAGAATTTAAAACTCAAATTTTAAAGTCTTTATATACTTCTTAGACGATAAAATTTTAATTTTTAGAATTAATTAAATTTATATTTAAGATAACTAAATAGAAGAGTTAAAGAATTAAAAGATAGCGCTTAATAAATTATTTATTAATTATAAAATTATAATAATTATAATAAAAATAATCTTTATAACTATTCTAAGAATCTAGACGATAAAAATTATTATCTTTACTTCTATAAAGAAATTAAGTATAAACCTTATATTTAAAAATATTATAAATACTCTTAAAGAAAAACTTAATAAAAGAGTAAATAATTTATAAGATATTAATAATATAATTTATAAAATATATTATAAAGAATAATTATAGAATAAATTAGAAAGTTAAATATAATTTATAGCGTAATTATCTATAACTATAGAAGAAAAGATATTTTAAATTATTAAATTTCGAATTAGAGAAAAGAATAGTAATTATTAAAATACGTAAGAAATAGCTTATAGATATATATAATTAATTCTATTTCTATAATACTATAATTAAATATCTTATTTTTAATAAAAAGCTAATAAAATAATTTTTCGCGAAGGCTAAATATATAAATTATAGCTTTATTAAAACTCTAAAAAATAATTAAAAAGAGATATATATAAACTCGAAAGATATTTTTAGAGTAGTAATAGATTATTATTAAAATCTTTATAATATAAAACTTTTAAATAAAAGCGCTTAAGATAAAATTTTATAATATATAATAGATCGAGTAAGTTCGATAGATACTATTAAAATAAAGAATCTCTATTAAAGCTTAAGAGATATAAATTACTATTTATTAAGTATTCTTAAAAATCTCGCTAGATAAAAACGATTTCTTAAGCGAGTTTTATAAGATTATTATAAAATATAAGAAGAAGAAGAAAGAGAAAACCTCGACTATTATCGCGTAGTTAATTTTCTTTTATAATTAAATATAGCAAAAATAAAAACTTTCGAAGTATTAAATAAATAAAATTTTTATTATTCTTTTTAAGAATAAAGATAAATAAATCGATATTAAGAATTATTATCCTTTATTTATTATAAATATAGATTATAAAATCTTTATAAATATTCTAATATAACGTTTAATAAAGGCTCTAGATAAGATAATTAGTAAATAATAATTAATTTTCTTATCGAAAAAACTTATAGACGATAATATTAAAATAATTTAATATTTAATAATTAAGTATAAATTTATTAAAAAATTATTATAGAAGTAAGAGAAAATCGTTATTCTTTTTCTCGATTAGAAAAAAGTATATAATCGAGTTAGCTATAAAGTTTCTTCTAGCGATTTTAAAAGAATTAAATATATTTAAGAAATTTATCGTTTAAATATAATTTATTTATAAGAAAGTTAAGATTAAGATTTATATTAATAATTATATTAAAAAAATAATTATAGTATAAAGTAATATAAGATAGAGAGATTTTTTAAGTTACTCTCTATTCATAATTATAATTAAAGATTTTATTTAATATATTATTTATAATCCTTAAATTTCGAGAATATAAGTAAAAAATAGAATATTAAAGATAATAATATATATCGATAATATAATAATTATAATATAATTTTAAGTAGAGATAAATATTATAATAGCGGTTTTAAGAGTTTATTACGCTATAACTAGTATAAAAATTAATTAAAATAAATTATATATATTATATATAGGAAATATCGCCTATATTTATATTATTAATATAAAAATTTTTTTTTTTAATAACTTTTATAAATATCTAAGAAATATTAATTAAGATAGATATTAATTATTAATTAAATAATTTTTAAATTAAAATTCTATAAAAGACTAAAAAATTAGTACGAAATTAATCGCGATTTTATTTATCTCTTAAAAGTAAAATAATAATTAAAATTATCTTTATAATATTCCTTTTTAAATTTTCGATTTTTATTTTTAATTTTTATATATACTTTTAGTAATATATAATAAATTAGAAAAGAAGTATTATAAGTTAATATAAGATAATAAAGTCTAAGATATTATTTACGATTTTTATACTTATTATTAAATAAAAGAAGATAAAGTTAAAATAATTAATCTATAAATCGTTATTAATAAAAGTATTATAGCTATAATTAGTAGAGTAATTAACTCTCTTAAATTAATATAAATTATTCTAATTAAAAATATTCTAGTATTATATACTTAAAGTTCTCTTATATATTTTAGCGTTTATTAACTTTTAAATAACTCGATTCTTTAATTAATTTAATTATATTTTAAAGTTAATATAGAGCTATCTAATAGCGACAATAAAAAAGATATTTATATAAATTTTTAAAGTTAAACTCTTTTAAATTATTACGAAATTATTAATAATATTAATATTCTACTATTTATTATTAAGAAAAGTCGATTTAGAGAATATAAAAAAGTTTAACTTCGAGATTTAGTAAGCTTTATAAAATAAGAATATTAGAGTCTTAAAAGATATATAAAATTTAATATATATAGTCTTAATAGTTTTAGTTAAAATAATATATAGTAAGTACTCTTTTTAGATTAACTATATTATTAATAAATTAATTTTTAACGCTATTCTATTAAATTAATATTTATTACTCTTATCTTTATATATATAAAAATTAGATATATTTTAATAAAAATACTTTATAGAGATTAATAATTATCTTATCTTTTTATCGAAGATTAGCTTTTAATAAATCTATTTTATAATCTTAGATAAGAGATTAAAAGCTATTAATTTTAGCGATAGAATTAAAAGCTTTATTCTTATTTATTAACGCTATTATAAATTAAGAGTTTTAATAAATAAAATATAAATTATAATTTATAATAAGTTTAAAATATCGCGTATAGAAGATCTTCTTTAATAATTACTTTATAAGAAGATTTAATTAAAAATTAATTTTATTTAAATATTAATATAATAATAGCTATATTCTATTTATAGTATTAATTAATTTTTATTTTATATATAAATTAAATATATAGTATTAAAAGCGATATAAAAAGAGTTTTCTATTATTTTAAATCGATTAATTTTTAATTTAATATTTAAAATAAAAATTATTAATAAGATAATCACTTTTATAATACTTAACCTTAATCTAAAGAGTATAAATAAAAAATAATAAAATATCCTCTATTAGACTATTATTTAATCTTTATAAAAATATTATTTATTATATAGTTTTAGCGATTTAGTTATATACTAATTCTTAAATATTATTTAAAATTATTATTAAACTTTAATTCGAAAGTAGATTCTTATAAATCGAGTTTTATATCTCTATAAGAGGTATTAAATTAAAGAGTATAATATATAGATATTTAAGAATCTTTAAGACGAGTTTTCTAATCAAATAAAGATTTATAAGAGATTTTATCTATTTAATATTTAATTTTTTTATAATAATAAGTTAGATTAAGCGAAGAATAGTAAAGATAATTAAGAAGTTAAATAATACTACGAAGAATTAGAATATAGATATTAGCGATATTAGCGATTAAGATAAATTAATAAATTTAAATCTACTATTTAAATAGTTTTTCTAATTTTTTATTTATACTCTTTTATCTCTAATTTATTTAATTTAGCGTTAATTTAATAGAGTTACTTCAATATAATCTTTCTCTATAAAGACCTTTACGCGATACTCTATATATACTGTTAAGAGAGCCCGTTTCCCTATAGATTTTTAGATGAGATATCTTCGTTAAGATAACTATCTTAGCTAAATAGTCGAATAAAATAAATAACTTTCAAATTAAATAATAATTACGTATATCGAAGATTTAATTAAATATCTAACTTTTTTAATTATCTATATAAATTTTATAATTTCGAGTTTTATTAATTAGTAATATTATAACGATTCTATACTAGTTGAAAAATCGTTCTAGAATCGATTTATAATCGTTTTATAATCGTTTTATAATAGTCGTAAACTATAAATCTCTTCTCTTAGAACTTATAACGATTATAGTTTTATAATCGTTCTATAATCGTTTTATAATCGTTATAATAATTTTTTTTAAATTTTTTTATACTAAGTCTCGAATAGGCTAGTAGTATTATATAATATATCTTCTAATATAAAAATTTCGCTAAAATTCGAAAAAAACGAATTTTAAGTTATTAGCGTTAATATTTAAGCTTATATATACTAAGCGAATTTTTAATCCTATAAAGAACTTTAAAATTCAAAATTTATTTTTAATTATTATATAGATTATTTATAGTTCTATAAGAATCGTATAATCGTTCTATAATCGTTTTATAATCGTTCGATAACTATTACGTAATCGTTACGTAATCGTTAAATAATCGACGTAAAATTATAAATTAGAATAATTCTTCTAACGAGTATAAATTAAGTTTTATATCGATTATATATCGATTATTTATCGATTATTAATTATAGAATCGTTATATAACGATAATATATCTTTAGTAATAATTAGAATAGTAGCTTACTATAATATTTATACTTTAATAATTATAAGACTAAATTTAAAAATTCTTTTTTTATTTAAAAGCCTAATCTACGTTCTATAATTAAAAAAAATTCTAAATTTTTAATAGAAAATAAAAAAGTGATTCTAAAATTAAATAATATATATCTACTTTTTAATTAGGATTATTCGACTATCGAGCGAACTTTAATAAGTGATATTTAAATTCCTTACGCTTTAATATCTTACGGAAGCTACTATATATAAGAATTTACTATTAATAGAAAATAGATAAATTATTAGCGATAATAATATAATTTATATAATAATAATTATATATCGAATATATTTAGATTTTCTATTTTATATAACGTATATTAAATAGATTTATATAAAACTTTCTATCTATAGAAGATTAAGTTAAATTTATTATTAATAAATAGTTAACGAATAGTTAATAAAATATAAAAGAGATATCGATTTATTATTATTTTAATACTACGCTATAAAGTAATATATTAATATATTACTAATAGAGAATTAATAAATAGAAATAATATATAAAAAAAATCGAATATTTCTTTAAGTTCTATAGTTCTATAGGGCTATATATCTTACTTATATATTAAATTTCGAGAAAAATCGAAAAATCGAAAAATAAATTATATAACGTTAATAAATAGACTATTATAAGCGAAGCGAGATATTCGAAATTATATAAATCTTAATATATAATAAGAAAATTGCGAAATAACTATCTATTTATTTTATAATATCAAATAATTTACTATTATTAAAAATTTAATATTAATAAAAAGTTAATTAAAATTTAATTAAAAGTTAATTAAAAGTTAATTAAAAGTTATAATATCTATCGAGTTAATAATATAATTACGTAATATATCTTAATCGTATATTTTCTCTAAGATAATTATAAGATTAAATTAATTTTTTTTATCTAAAAGCTTATATTTTATTCTATAATTTAAAAAAAAAATTAAAATTTTAATAGAAAATAAAAAAGTTATTCTATATATTAATAACGTATATCTATTTTTTTAATAAGAGAGCTTAAGAGAGCTAGCGGGCGAACTTAGATAGTCTAGTTAAAAGATATAATAATCTCGAATTTAGAATTAATTATATATATAAATTTAAGATTTTTTAGCTTAACTCTATCTTATTCTTTTATATATATTAATCTATATATTAATCTATTATAAAGTACGAGTAAAGGCCTATAAATTAAATTCATAACCGTTTTTTTGATCAGGGCTGTCGAGTAAATTTGGTGAGCGGTCTTTGGTGAGCGGTCTTTGGTGAGCGATCTTTGATGAGCGATATTTGAATGCCTTGCCTTTTAATAATTATAAGACCAAATTTCGAAATTCTTAAAGCGTTCAAAAGCGCAATCTACGCTCTATAATTTAAAAAAATAATCTCAAAATTTTAATAGAAAATAGTAAAGTTATTAAAGGGTTAAAAGTAGGGTAAGAGATTTTGATGGTTGCGGACGCTAATTTGTTTACTCGCAGTAACTTAGCCGGTCTAATCAAAGAGCGTAGTAACCCTAAATTTATGATTGGCTGTCACGCGGGTGACAAAAGTCGTTGCACACTAGCCCCAAATCGCCATTTGGGGCTAGTGTGCAACGACTTTTATCACCCGCGTACTGTATATACAAATTCAAGGTTTTCTAGCTCAGCTCTATCTTATTCTTTTATATATACTAACGAGTAAAGGCCTATGAATTAAATTTATAATTATTTTTTTAATTAGGGCTATCGAGTAAATAGATAAGCGATCTTTAGTAAGCGATATTTGAATTCCTTGCGCTTTAATAATTATAAGACAAATTTTTAAGATTTCGAAAAATTCGGAAAGCGCAAATAGCGCTTCAAAATTTAAAACAAAAATTTCAAAATTTCAATAGAAAATAAAAAAGTTATTACTATTGTGAATAACGTACATCTATTTTTTTAATATGGGAGGCGCGGAAGGGCGAGATTTTGATGGTTGCGGACGCTAATTTATTTACCCGCGATGACTTAGCTAATCTAATCAAAGAGCGTAGTAACTCTAAATTGATGATTGGCTGTATATATAAATTCAAGGTTTTCTAGTTCAGCTCTATCTTATTCTTTTATATATACTAATTTTCTACTAAGACGCTATTAAGACGCTATCTTCTATCTCTTCGTTTCTCGTTTCTATTATATCTATAATAATATCGCTTATTAAACGAAGTTTTAATCTTCTTTAGAAATTAATATTAATATATTATATTATCGCTATAAAGAATTATTTCGATATAAATAAAGTAAAGAATATTATCTAAACTTAAAGTCTTTTATCGTGAGATATATAGGGTCAGCGTAGCCTCTTATCTAACTTAGATAGAGCCGAAAGCTTAATGTATAGATCGTGGGCGGGAGGCTGCATTAATATGGACGGGGGACTGTGGGAGGGCGACTGTCCCGAGTTAAGTTGTATGGATATCGAGACGAAAGATGACAGTGAGGCAATGGCGCCACCGAGAGGGTGTCAGCATTACGCAGATTTGACCGAGATGCCGTGGGATATTCAGAAGTTTGTGTTATGCAATCTTGCTTTTTCAACCATAGCGTTACTGATAATATCTTAAACAGATATTACCATCAGCGATTTAGCATCTTCTCGAAATACGACGAGGGTATATGGATGACGGAAGATGCTTGGTTTGGCGTAACCCCGGAGCCTGTTGCAAGGTAAGCTATAGTAACAAAGTCATGATTTGAACGCGTTGACAGCTTTTAAGCACCATTGCAAAGCATATTGCCGGAGCTGCCTCTGCAAGCAAGGCAATATTGATCGACTGCTTTGCAGGCGTTGGTGGCAACGTTATCGCATTCGCCCAGTCTGAGAGATGGAAGAGAGTTTACGCCATTGAGAAGGATTCGAGAGCACTGGCATGTGCGAAGCACAACGCCGAGATCTACGGTGTCCGAGACAGTATATCTTGGTATGAAGGGGATTGTTTCGAAATTCTGAGGAACGAGCTCGCAGAATTAGGCCAACACAGCATCCTCTTTGCCAGTCCTCCATGGGGTGGTCTGTCAACTTTGCTACGATTAGTAAGACACGAAGCGTCGCTAATGAATGCAGGCCCAGGATACAGATCGGACACAGTCTTTGACCTCGCAAAGATGCAGCCTTACACCTTGACAGATGTCTTACATCCCTTCCAACAATTGACTGAAGACGTAGTTCTATACCTACCGAGGACTTCTGACGTTCGACAACTGGCGAACAAATCAGGTAAAGGGAGGAAGACGACTGTGATGCACTACTGTATGGAGGGTGCTAGTAAGGTCGGTCGCACATACCGATCTGGCCCGTCCAAATTTTGACTAAACTATAGGCGGTCTGCGCGTACTACGGTGCTTTCGCATTTCACTGAGCATGCAAAATGCAAATGGATATGGAAGATGCTGATAACTAGAGGCTCTATTACGAGGTGAGCGAGGGCTGGTGCGCCTGGCGGGTAAACAGATCACGAGTGTGCGGGTGAAGAGTATTTGAGGTCGAGAACAGCAACACCGAGCTATCAAGACGTCAATTAATTTAAATACACAATCTTAACAGCATGCACTTATTACACCAATGAATGGAATGTGAAATTAAGTTCAAGTGGTGATTGGCATTCGCCAAATCTGAGACTAGTGTTATTGTGGAGACGGAGCTAAAAAGCTAATTATAAGCTCATCATTTAGCTGCATTCCAAAGTCACATCGGCCTCGGGGTATTTACAAGTAATAGTACAGACATCGCTCCGTGTCTGGCTTTACCCTTGAGTGCGGAGCAGAATTTTCAACAACACCTGTCCCTGTTTCCTTAGCTTTCCTGTGACAGCATCTTTGACCTGGATCTGATCATCTTTCGTATGGCATGATCGAAAAGTGATTCGTTCGGCACGAAGAAGGCGCGACCTATTGAAGCGCCCTCACTACACTTACATTCGCCGGAGGGTGAAGAGCGAAGAGCTGCCATGCCTCATGCGACAACGGAACAGCATTCTGGCGATGATCATGATGACATCTTGATCCAGCAGGTCATCAATGCACAGACTACAGAGGATACTTTCGGCCTCAACCGCGAGCTTGAACCGGGTGAAAAGGCGGAGGATGCTGAGAACTATGAAGACATCAGTGATGATGATCTGGCGGATGACGAGGATGCGGAAGGGGAGCGAAGGTCTCGGACAGGGCATGGGAGTCAGACTGGTGCTTCTCCTAGAAGCCTGGACGCGTTCACGCAAGATATCGACTTTCCGGCATTAAGAAACGGAAACGGCCTTGAAGACAATGCCTATGATGATGACCTTTTTGGCGAAAACTCATCACCTCCGGTGGAAACCAAAACAGGTATGGGACAGACCCAAACGGGGCATGATCAAGATGGCCTATCAGACTTTGACGACAGCACGTCGCCTCAAGCTCAGCCTGTGCCTCTTCCAGCGTCCCCTTTATCACGCCAAGTAGAAGCTCAGGGGAAGTCTGTCTCGCGGCTAACGACTCTCAGCTCCAAAGAGTCACCGCCATCGAAGGAACTACAGCGCCAACAAGAGCTGCTTGCTATGTCCAGAAATGGCGCCGCGAATACCGATGGCTTACCGGCCCCCCCTGAAAATCGCGAGGAGCTACTGGCATCACTGTGGCCCAAGTTCGAGCGTGACACAATACCGAAGTTCATGGACTTGCTTCCACCAAAACGAGCAAGATACCTTGGCAAGTCCATTTCTAAACCGCCGAAACCAATCACTCCCACCAAAGTCAATCTTGAGCTTGCCCTAGATCAGGAGAAAAGCTTCAAGGTCTCATCGATGCCCAACAAGCCTAACATGGAGGAGACCAGTATCCCGGGAATCGTGACCATACAAGAATACATCGTTGTTGACAACGACAATGGAGAAGACGTAGACATGGAATCTGACGTCGAACACGAGCTGGTTGGAGAGATTTCGTGGGAAGACTTGCAAGTAATATGCGAGGACTGGGATACTCGTAGTGCGGCAGAATCCCTTGAAACTGAACAGGATTCGTCTCGCAGCCACAAAGCTGGCAAACCCGATAAGTACGAAGACCTGAATCATGATCCTGATCATGGATCCCCATCTGCAAAAGTGAGTACGAGGCAGTATTCAATGGGAAAACATGCTCACATTTAAACATAGCGACGGAAACTAGACCATTTAGAGGCAAACATAATCCACACTCATCAATTCTCATTTCCCTCGTTCCAGGATCCTGAGCAAGCTACTTCAAAGATTGCAAAGACTATCACACTAGACCTTAACGATTCGAGACTCCTGATCGATCATCTCCAGCCCAACGCCATATCTAGAAACGTCTTTGGGCGATCGGATCTCAAGAGAGCAGGGCGTGGAGCATTCACAAAAGGTCTCAGCCAAAGATATAACATCTCCAACGATGACGCATATGACTTACTCAAGGAGAATCACCAAAGCAAGGTTCGAAGCATGCTTGGCAATGTGGCTGTGGAGCACAGTCTACCTGCCATAAGGCTGCAATGGCCATTCGTAAGCATTTCGAACCTACCCTGATCATTTGCTACCCTGTTACTAAAGCTAACATTGCAAAGTACAAAACAAAGTTGGACAAGCATGATGCAAGATCCTTCCATCGACCAGGCTTGAAGGTCAACCGCAACGAACAGGTCGCTTTCAGCAAACCAGCAATCACGAAAAAGAAGCACACGAAGGGAAAAGATACGCAGAAGCTGTTCCCTGACAGCAAAGCTCTATCTTTGGCGGACAACTCGAATGTGCTTCTGTTAGAGTATTCCGAGGAGTACCCAACGATGCTCTCAAACGTTGGCATGGGTAATCGCGTCATCAACTATTACAGAAGAAAGACTATGGACGACACATCAAGGCCCAAGCTAGATGTTGGCGAGACAGCTGTCCTTTTGCCCCAGGACAAGAGCCCTTTCTCTATTTTTGGTCATGTCGACCCCAGCCATATCACCCCAACGCTTCACAATGGCATGTACAGAGCCCCAATCTTCAAGCACACAGCGAGACACAACGACTTCTTAGTAGTGAAAAACACAACCGGAACAGACGGCTCCTCCTGGTACATGAGAAACATCGAAAACCTATACCTAGTCGGCCAGGAGTTTCCGTCGGTAGACGTTCCGGGTCCTCATTCGCGAAAAGTCACCACAGCCTCCAAGAACCGCCTGAAGATGATATCCTACCGCCTGATCCGAAAGAGCAAGAACAACAGGATTAGCGTAGGCGAAGTTACGAGTCATTTCGCCGATACCAGCGATATGCAAAATCGGCAGAAGATGAAAGAGTTTATGCAATTCAACAAAGAGCACAAGGAATGGCAAATGCGGTCTGGGGAAGCAATTCCTGACGAAGAAACGATTAGGACAATGGTGAAGCCGGAAGACGTGTGTCTACTCGAGTCAATGCAGGTGGGTCAGCAGCATCTACAGGACGCAGGTTTCAACAAAGAGGACGACGAGTCTGAGGGTGACGAGTCCAAAGAAGGCCAAAGTATTGAGCAACAACTTGCGCCTTGGTACACGTCGCGGAATTTTCTGCATGCTACGCAGGGTAAAGCTATGTTGACATTGCATGGAGAAGGAGATCCGACACGCCGTGGTGAGGCTTTTAGCTTCATCAAGACCTCTATGAAAGGAGGATTCAAGCCTGTGGGAGCAAGCGCGAATGAGAAAATGAATGCGAGGCAAATGAAAGAGTCTGGTGGCCACGCTTACAACGTTCAAGATCAGCAAAGATCGTACGAAGAATCGATTCGGAAAATATGGGAAGCTCAAAAACAAAGTCTGTCATCGGCAGTCGATCAGTCAGAATCCGACATGGACGAGAATCCGATCGAAGAGGCTTCGAATAGTGCCTTCCGTGCAGAGACTCCACGATCCGAAGCGCAGACGCCTGCCACTTTACGGCGTCGAGATGACGAGACTACCAGTCAATTTACGCAGGCTAGTACCGGCAGCCAAGCAGGGAAGATTCTCAAGATCACACGTCACATTCAAGATGAATACGGCAATGTCGAACCACATACCGAAACTGTACGAGCACCAAAAGTGATACGGCAGTACCTCAAGCGAAGACACGCAAAGGAGGCAGAGACCACAGGGTAAGAGCTACCTGACTGCTATTAGTTGCAAGGCTGACTGTACCAGGCTCACTGATATCAAACCGACCGGAATTGCTGAGCAGGACCGGCGTAACCAACAGAGGTACATCCTTGTTCATGATCGCACGAATTGAAATCCTGATTGCTATTCAGGCTGGAAAAAGAGCTGGCACGACTACAACGCAATAAAGAGCGTCGTATTGCTCGTGACAAGCAGAAAGTGGCCCATTTGGATGGAGCTGCTGATGAACCAGGCTCGCCGTCATCTCCGGCCAACGTACCGGTGAAAAGTGCTGGCACGCAACGCAAGTGCGCAAATTGTGGTCAAGTTGGCCACATCAAAACAAACAAAAAGTACCATTCCCGACTTCTTTATGATGCTCCTTTAAACTGCTCGTTGTCCTCCATGCTTGTTGCTAGTTTGCGTCATTCTATCGAGTTTCTGTGACACTGTGCTGACTGGGTTATTATCGGACTCAGGCTTTGTCCCATGCTCAATGGTACGATGAAGCAAGACGAAGGATTTGGCAGTTCCGCGTTCACCATTGGCACCCCCGACTTGTGAAAGCCATGTTGGGTCGATAATGGAGGAGCCAGTGACTAACGTGCTTGCATCTCAAGGCGCCTCGTGTTTTGCCTCGAGAGCGGGCCTTCACATGGCATGGCCCTGTGTTGCATTGCGTAGACGTTGAAAATAGCAAGACAACCGTGTGGATCTGGGCAAGCCCGGGCTTTCCAAGCAGCCCACAATGGAAACATGATTTATCGTGCAAGATCGCAGACATCTCACACGCTCACACAGGGCGATTTGTCAAAGATATTGCTTGCACGATTCATTTGCCCTACTAACACTCAGCTGGAGACTTCCAGTTGCAATATAGCCATACTCTCGTTGATGTAGGAATACGCGGGGTTTCGGTCGCCGCCAATCCCAATCTCTGAATTGAGCCCGGCCTTGCTCGACCAGTTGACAAATAAAGGAAGGGGTCAAAGGGTAGAAAAATATCCCACGCCACCGAGTTCAAGCAGCTCAAGCAGCGGATCAGTCAAAGCTAGGTATCATGCTCCTTGCACCACGCTGCCGTCCACGCTCTTCCTCGAATGAGACAAGCCTGGGCCTGCGGTACGTGTAACCAAGGAAAGCTCCCTTCTTCCGAATTTCGAGGACTTTTCTGCCCAAATCTTTGTCCCTGAGGACCCGATCTCGCGCCCTTTTCTTTTCTTTTACTTTGCCTGCTTCGTCCTTTCTAGCGCCAGCCTGGTCTTTCCCAGCGCGAGCAGGGTAAGCAGGGTTCGGGAGAAAATTGTCCTGACCTTGTGCGCCATCAACCTGTGTCATACGAGCTGTGCCGAGAACAGCATCACGCATTTCCTCATCCGAGGCGTCACGCGGGTCAGATTGACTAGCCGCATCATCGACATCGCTGATCGGCTCTTCTTCATCAAAATATTTGGTATCGTCGCGGCCACTTACGTCGGGAACGAAAGGGGGTCTTGTCAAGTGTAGTCGATCCCAGGAGATACGACGAAAGAAAGAATGGGCTTTGATATCAGCCGCATCGTCTGGATAGACATAGTTACCTTGATAGTCTTGCGCATGTGGATCTGCACGTCTTGCTATCAGTTGACCTGGAGTGCGTTTCGAATGCTGGTAATCATTGAGCCGATACTTCTTCGAGCAAAGTCGATGCTCCTTTTCCTGTAAGAGGCTGTTGATGAGCTCCATGGCATCAAAAGACACCTTCTCTTTTCTATCCACCTCTCGCTCGTCAGGAAATATTAATGTTTTCGCGTTGTCCTGCAGCAGTCAGTACCATTCTTCGCAAAGTAGGTCACTATCCGTACTAATATCTTGGCCTTGGTGTCTTCTCTTTTTTCGCAGACAAAAGGTGTGAAGCCGTACAGACACTTTTGCTGGTTTCAGCGCGAACTTTACCCATGACCTCCGATATCTGACTAACCTCGTAAAGTATGATACCAATGCTCCACCAATCACAACGCCCATCATATGGGTCGCCACGGATTACCTCCGGGGCCATGTACTGACTCGTCCCAACTACGCTTCCGGCCAATCTCCGCTTGCCATGGCGATTCCTCCACTGCAGTATTGATTCGTGCTCGCTTGGGCCATCGACCTGTGGCTTTTCGTGCCGTGCTCCCCGGCCCGTGAGAATATCAGCCAAATTGGTCTTGACTTCTTTCAGAGCATCTTCTTCTTTGTCTTGAGAGTCACCCTTGACCTCGATGCCTAGTTTCTCCATCAAGGATTGTCGATGATTCTTGAAGTAACGTTGGTCGTGTGCCCAATGACCGTCGAACGCAAGGCCAAAATCCGATATTTTTAGGTGACCAGATGCGGATATCAAGAAGTTGTCCGGTTTGACATCTCGATGAATCCATCGGAGTCGGTGAGCTTCTTCAACGCAGAGAATCATTTCTGCTATGTACCATCTTGCGTGCCTTTCTTTCAAGATATCCTTGCGAAACAGTAGGCCCAAGAAGTCACCCCCGACCATGTATTCCATTACCAAGTAGAGGTTGGTGCTGTCTTGGAAGCTGGAAACGAGGGGCACAACCCATCTAGACTTCTCAGAAGCAACAAGGAAATCCCGCTCGGCACGCAAATGACCCTCTTGACAGTTCCGGAGCATATCAGATTTACGAATAACCTTCATTGCGTAAACTTCTTTTCGCGGCGTCCTGGAACCCCATCGATGAGAACTTCTCGGACCGTCTAGAGTGGATTTCAAGGCTTCTATGGCAGTGGCCCTTAAGTTATTCAATTCTTCGCGTGGCGATTGTCTCCAATTGGTCATAGCTGGCACCGGTTGAGGGGCCGAAACTGTGTCAATTTTCTCACGCACAAGTCTAACAACCCCAAAACTGCCTTTCCCAAGGATTCTGACCACTTCGTAGCCGGCAACAGCAACGCCCGAACCCGAGCCTTTGCTTACCTCATTGGTTTTGCTTTTCAATACACGAGTCTGCCGAAGATGCTCACTCTCATGGGCTGCCCATGCGGAACGCTCTTGTTGGCGTTGCTCTTCGGACACTGACTGAGATTCTAGACGAAATTCGAGATCATTTCGTCTCATCGAGCGCGGACTCGTATGACCTGCTAACAATGAATTGAAATGAGTCTCGAAGAAGATCTTGGCATTCGCTGTTGTCTCTACGGTGACCACAGTGGGATTAATGACTGGCGGTGCTTCTTGAATTGGGGTCAGTGGCTTTTCATGTGCGATTTTCTCTGCAGTGGCGAGATTTGCTGTATCACTAGGTCCTTCGTTGCCGTCCGGAGCTTTGGTAGAACGCAAAGAGGCGACGTTTGACTCAAGGGAGGTCTTGCCGGTAGATGGATCACCTACGGATACACTGCCACTATAGTTGTAACTCGAAGGCGCAGTGCTCACCTGAGGGCTAAGCTCCTGGTCACTTTGAGCACCAGGTTCTTGAGGAAGGTCTTCATGCATTGAGAGGAGGCTTGGCCTCGTGCGAAGGTTCGGGCGGTGGATTATTGTAGGGTTTCCAAAAGTGGCAGACAGCTTATGAGAGAGCTGGTGAGCAAAGCCTGAATTAGATTTACTTTTCCGGAGCCCTGGCTCTTTACGCTTGATGTGGGTGTCATCCGGGACCAGATAAGACTGAGCCGGCTTGTTCGATGCCCAAGGTTCGTCAGCAACACTCGCTTGGGCTATTTCAGTCTCAATCAAGGGCAAGAGCCGAGTCTGTGACTGGTCTGGCAGCATAGGAGCAGGAATTCTCTTGCCAGAAGGTGACTCCGACAGGCCAAGAGGACTAAGGTTTTGGCTACGAGCTGCCGTCGAGGTCGAGGAAGTTGCAGCATTCTTGACGATAGTCAGGGCAACCTCTCGCTCACTTGGGTGAAGTGACGAGTGCTTGGTATTCCGCATGTCTGACCGCGTTTAGTGGGTATCTTAGAAGCTCAACCAGAGAAGAGCACATACCACTGCTCCTCTGTAAGCCTACGATGGAAAGGAACCTCGAGCCATGGCGTCGCATCCTCTCTGCCATTCCCGATCGCTCGTCGCCGTCTTCCATGCTACATCCATCCAAAGATGTCTCGTTGATAGCGAATCGATCGGCAGCGCCGTCGTGTTTATCGAGCATCGACTGATCGACAACAAGAACCTTTTTGGGCTGACTGGAAGCAATAAGGCTTCTGGAGCTCCAGTGCCATTTTCTTTTGGTATCCCCTTTCATGCCGGCGTTCTTTATTGATTACTTTGACGTCGAGTTGTGAGAACTCAGCATAACAATGCACTTGAAAGAGAATGTTCGGAAGCTATGAAATGCTGACTAGAGGCTGTGGGAAAAGTTATGTGGACTATGATTGTTATCAGGACGCTTGAATACGAGTGGGAAGGATCGGGCGACAGAGGCATTCAAAAAGAAGAAAGTGCAACACGACGCTGAATTGGACCTGATCAACTCTGCAGAGAAGGAGCGAACACATTTACAATTTGTCAAAGCAATTCAGATCTCCTCGACTTTACATCAACTGAGGACATCCACGGGAAATCAGACCGAATTGAATTCTGTACAAATATGGATTGAGAAATCTCATAACTCTATAGGGGAGGTTTCTCAAGCCCATTGGGAGCGGTGGTCGACGAAACATCCCGCTTGGCCGCGCTGGAGAATTGTGAACTTTCCTCTGAGGTCTGTCGCTTGCCAGTCGCTGTTAGCGCTTCGGCCTCTGAGTTGTCTCTCGTGATAGGCTTTTCAAGAAGGGGGAAAGCCTCATTTGACGGCTTGCTTTCCTCTTCGATTAGCGCTAATTGTTGTCGGAGTCGTGCTGTATGATCGTCGGAGATCTTCAAAGATTGGTCAACCTCTCGCGTTAGATTAGTGATTTGATCGTCGAGCAATTCATCATTATCCCGTTGTGCTACTCTGTGATCCCCACCAGTGGTTGGCTTCTCCTGATTCGTGCCCTCCCAGAGCGCCTCGAGATCCTTCTCCCAGCCTAAGGCTGCTGCAAGTCTCCGCACTCCAGCGTCACAATCGCCAAGGAGAAGGACATCGTCTGGCCGAGAGCCTAGCCCACCAACGCGCTCGAGATTGATGAGGACTCTTGGCACACCTTCCGAACAAAAGCCTGGCAAGCTAGCAAAAGGCAGCACTGTCAAACTAGTCCCAATGACAATGCACAGATCAGCACAGCTGGGAAGCGACCGGTTCCGATGGAATTCTTCTGGCAACTGCTCACCGAAAAATACGATATCGGGCTTGACCAGACCATTACACTGAGGTGTAAGACAATGAGGAATATCACGTTTGCTCACTGCCTGCCTCATGATATCGTCTGAGAAGGACGATTTGCATTCTATGCAGTGGTTATGAGCGAAGCTGCCATGAGCTTCTACGATTTTGTCTTCTGGCACACCGGCTTCCCGGTCAAGGCAGTCGATATTCTGGGTGAACAGTTTCAGCAAGAGGCCTTTATCCGAAAGCAACCGGACAAAGGAATGTGAGACGGTTGGCCTGTATTTGCCGGGATACATTTCGTGGGCGAGCGTGTAAAAGGGTAGTGGGTTGTTTCTGAAAAATGATATGTCAAAGACAGCCTCCGGATAGGGCAAATCGAGTCGCGCGAGATTGGCGTAGAGGCCGGTATCTGGGGATCGAAAATCTGGGATACCGGCAGATGTGCTGATGCCAGCCCCAGCCTGTCAAATCGACGTGACATTTTGTTAGACCCGAATTCAACAGCTCTATATCCCCTTCACTCTTGTCAAGAAAATCCCTCCCCGAAAACTCACCATGACCACTATCTTCTTGGCATGTCCTTCTCTGATGTACGTGGCAACCGAGTCCACCGACCTCTCTTTGAGAGTTTGGGGTGGCGTGCTGTCATTAATGGGGGAAGACTGCTCTTGTCCCATCCCGAATGGACGTTGTCGGCCTTGGCCAGGCTTTGAATGCCTTTCTCTTCTCCGACGACCTATATTTGCGGTGCAGTAAAAGGCAGATATATGATAAATTTGTTTTAACCGTCGATACTTCTACTAATTGATGACCCGGCTAGTGGTGGAGTATTTCAAGTTGCATTGTATCTTAGAGTACTCAGTGTTCCGAATCAATGCGGAAGACGTCATTTTGCCTAGCACTTTGATTTCATTACGCGTCGCTAATACGAGTATTCTAGAGTACGGAGGTCTGCACCAAAAGTTCTGCACCCGCGCTAGTGATAGCTCTAACCCTAACTTCGGAAGGCGACCCTGCAGTGGGAACCCTAGAACTAGCTTTTCGGGAGCGCATACGTTGAACATTTAGGGATCTTTGTAGGCTCTATGGGGTCCTTGAGCCCCAGAGTAGGCTGAGGTCAGGTGCAATTCCGACACAATTCTAAGGGCATTGTCCAGGCAACCCTTGAGGTGGGGCGATATCCGACATCTGGGCCCTTTGCTTGGCAGGTGGCAGGGTGGAGGACTTTTGGTGCAGACCTCCGTAGGGCTGATCGTACTGTAATTTTGATTTCCTACGGAGAAGCTTCTTCTGCATACCTTACTATTTCTGCTAGTATATCACAATAGTCCTACGAACAGTTCATCCAACGAAGGATGGTATTCATAACCGCAAATCTTTTCCTCTTAGGAGAGACCGAAGGTTGTGCGTCTCGCTGTTGCTAAGATGCGGAACACGAACGGGCTTTCTAGACATCGTCTCCCAGGTCAATTGCAAGATGATCATGACAAGGATGTCATATCATCAAGCGTAGATGTTTATCAAGGGAAGTCGATCGCTGAGATTAGGGAAAGCCTTTCTCATCTGAGCGAGCAGGAGGCTTCCGTGACAGCTCGTCTCAATAATCTCATAACTTTCCAAAAAGATCTCTCACGCGAACTTGGTCGCTTGGACCTTCTGCGTGCCCAGATTGGATCTCAGGCAGTGGCGACGAGATCAATCAGTAACGGCATTTTGTCCGGTGCTGCCTCTACTGCGACGCGTATTTCCGGTGCCGTAAAGCGACTCGACCTTGAGCAAGCCCGGGTGCGGAGTACTCTGAATGTTGTAGAACAAGTCGCTGAGCTCAAGGCATGTGTCTTGGGGGTGACTGGGTCCATGGGAGCTCCTCAAGATTGGGAAACAGCTGCTGGGTATCTCAATCGTGCCTCCAAGATTCCAAAAGAGATTGTGAACGGGTCTTTCGCCGAAGAGATCGTGCCCACTGCCGAAGTCCCGGACCCACCCAATGTGACCTTGGACCATGCTGCAGAATCACTGCGTGGCCTTTTCCTCCGCGAGTTTGAGAAAGCCGCGCAAGAAGGCAACGGGGCCAAAGTCACTCGCTTCTTTAAGTTGTTCCCTCTCATCGGAAAACCCGAGGTTGGCCTTGATGTCTATGGTCGTTATGTCTGTCAAGGAGTTGCATCCCGTGCACGTGCCAATCTGAACGCCGGCACGGAAGGAAATCAGCGACGGGAAGGCTTCTTCTATGCCAATGTCTTGACAAAATTGTTTGAGCATATTGCACAGATCGTGGAGCACCATGGGGGACTCGTGGAGCGCCACTATGGTGCCGGACGAATGGTGAAGGTCATCGAGCGCTTACAGCTGGAGGCCGATGTCCAAGGTGGCATTGTTCTAGATACTTGGAGCGATGAACGAAATGTGGACCGCAAGCTCACCGACATCAGATCTTACGCATTTACGTTTCTGGTGCAAAGCTTTCTCCCGGCGCAGCCAGCGAGAAGTGGCACCCCTCGTGCTGGGTCTCCTGCCATCAGAGGCTCAGTGGCAGAGTCACAGGCCCGTGAAGACGAAGGGGTGGATATGAAGGAGGTTGATGGCGTCCTAAGCGAAATCGCCATAATGCTAGGGCGATGGTCACTTTACTCTAGTTTCGTAGCCGCTAAGTGCAAGGTAGACAGATGATGTTTCACGGAGACCGAAACAGGCACTGACGTGAACAGGAATCTTCCTCAGAACCTGAGGGTGTTAATCAGGATTTGTTGGTGCCACCATTACTAGCCAATTCGAGCTTGAACAGAAAGGTCGCCGATAGACTAGCTACGCCTTTTAATGTCATGACAACTTTCTTCTTCCGGAGATCAGTTGAGAAAGCATTCCAATTAGATGAGCAGCCGTCAGATCTCTCTCTAAATTTCAAGCAATCTCTACCCTCCAATCCACCTTACATCACTTCAGCTGTCGATGATGTGATGTACATTGTCAACCAAGTCGTTGAGAGGTCTCTTGCAACATCCCAAAAAGACGTGATATCGAGCGTCATCCCTACTCTAGCGAGAGTGCTTGGCTCCGACTTCATTGGTATGATTCAAAGAAAGATGCGAGACGAGAGTTACCCAAAAATCACGGTCCAAGGTGCCCCACCTGGGGAGCAAACGATCATATCGTTTTTAGTCCTCATCAACAACCTGGATGTTGCTACAGACTATGTGAAGCGAATAGTCCAATCTCGTGTTGAGACAGTACCCGCTGCAGCCTCGGCAAACGGTGGCGGAAGTGTCTCATCCAGATCGCTGACGGCTCTATTTCCTCTGGATCATGATGCTATGATGGTAGGCAATGCGCTGAAATCCTTGCAGAATAGCTTTGAAGGCAAGACGTCAGAGCTGATCAGCGACGGAATATTTGTGGTTTTCAAGAATGTAATGAAGCCCCGTCTTCGCCCGATTCTCGCTGATGCGTTCCGCGATGTTGACTACCGAATAAGCCAGGAGGAGCTCGAGGAGATGCATCGAGATGCAGAGATCGATGATGGAAACGGAAGTCCGTCCGACAACGTAGTACAACACCACTTTCAAAGGGGCTGGGAGATCTTGACAAAGCCTGTGATGAGATTACTTACGGAACGAAATTACGAAAGGCTTCTGGCAACGGTCATCTCATATCTTGGTGAAGTGCTGGAGAAGCGAATCTGGAGCTACTATGGACGTCTCGATGATCTTGGAGCGGTACGACTAGAGCGAGACATTGCAAGTATCGTCAGTATAGTTGTCAGTGGTGGTCGATATGGATTACGGGACGCCTTTGCAAGGTGTACACAGATCTGCCTTGTTATGAACATGGAGAACGATGAGTGGGAGGAGCTGCAAGCTGTATCCACGGCAGGCGCAGAAGAGGAGGGCGTCGAGTGGAAGATCGACAAGGAAGAGCGTACGCGTGCTCGTGCAATGGTGAGGAGATGAATGCAGTTGGCGAATAATCTACCAAGCGTAGAAGGAAATGATCCATGGGGTCTAATTGCAAGATTTCTGGCACTCTGCATTATCAAGATGCCCTGATTTTGCAGTCTCTAAAATGAAATTTGTATACTAATTAGAAAGCTTGCTTTCTTAATGCTCAAGATTAAAATTATAAAATATTCAATAATTATAAATTTAAGGTTAATTAATTAGATCTTGAAAATTTAAAATTTTAACGTTATAATTTATCTTATTTCTCTAGTATTAAGTTAAATATAAGTATATATAAATATATTCTAGAGAGAGTTTAAAAAAAAAAAAAAATCTTTAAACTTATCTCTATTAATTTCTTTTATTATAAATAAATTTATAATTTATAATTTAAATTCGTAATCTATTTATAGTTATATATATATTATAAATAAAATATTATAGTAATCTATTATAGTAAAAAAGATAATTAAACTTATTAAAATAAATTTATATTATTAAAAGTTATTAGAGTTTAATAATATTTTTTCTAATAAAAAGATAAAAGTCTTATCTACGCTTAAGTAGAAGAATTATATTATTAAGATCGAGAGCGATAAGAAATTACTATATAGCTTTTTATATAATCTATCTTAAATAGAATTAATAAAGCTACGATATTATCTAAAGAACTTTCTTTAGAAAAATTAGATTTATTATTTAACTTTCTTAATTAAAATATTAATTTTTTTTATTTCTAAAAAGAATAAAAGACTTTATCTTTATATTAATTATCGAGATCTAAATATAATAATTATTAAAAATCGATACTCGCTATCTCTAATTATTAAGACTCTAAATTATTTATATAACGTTAAAGTCTTTACGAAGCTAAATCTTAAGAATATCTATTATTAAATTTAAATTAAAGAAGATAATAAGTGAAAAATAGCGTTTTATAATCGCTATAGCTACTTTAAATATTTAATTATACCTTTTAAACTCGCTAATATATTAATAACTTTTTAAATATATATTAATAGAGCTCTTATAGATCTAGTAAATATAACGTATATAATATATTTAGATAATATTCTAATTTATAATATTAATTTAGCGAAGTATTAACGATATATTAAATAAGTACTTAAGCGTTTATATTAGTTTTAACTATACGCTAATTTAAAAAAGTATTAATTCTATATTAAGCGGGTTAAGTTTCTAAAGTTTATTATATTTATCGAAAATATTATAATAAATTAAAAATATATCGCTATTATTAAGAAGTAGTTAAAATTAAAAAGTTATTAAAATATATAAGTCTTTTTAGACTTTATTAATTTCTATTAGCGATTTATCTATAGCTATTTTAATATAATAATATTACTTACTAACTTACTTAAAGAAAATAAGAATAATAAGAAATCTAGATTATTAGAGTAAATAGATAACGCGGAGTTAACGTTTTAATAGCTTTAAAATACTTTTATAATTACGCTATTTCTATATTACTACGATTTAAATTTAAAGCTATATCTTAAAATTAACGCTTTTAACTTCGATATAAGAATTATATTTTTATAATTAAATAAAAATAACTACTAGTAACTAATAGTATTCTAATCTAGAAAAATAATTTCTATAAAGTAAAACTATAAGATCTATAATTAAGAGTTACTCGCTATTATAGTATTTATAAAATAATAATATTACTATCTAAAAGATAATATATTTTATATTAAGATTTTAACGAATTATAATAATTTTAAAGGCTTTATAAAGTAGAAGAAATTAAATTCTAGATAAACTCGTTAAGCGCTAAAATTAGCTATTTATAACTTTAAGATTTTTTATTAAATAGATAAATTAAATTCTATTAACTTATTATCGCGGCGCTTTAATTATAAAAAAATTTCGTTATTAAATATTAAACTTTTATTAATATTATAAAATAAATTTATACTTTAAACTAGCGGCGAGTAATTATAAAGAAATAAAAAGATTATAATAGCGATAGCGCTTATATTTCGTATTATTAATATTTAAATAATTATTTCTAAAAGAGAGTTTAAGATTATATAAGAGATTACTTATAACGTATTCTAAAGACTAATAAAAATATTAATTTAAGATTTATAAATTTATAATAATTAAGTAAACTCTTTTCGAATTAATATTAATAAATTAATAATTAAGCGTTATATATATAGTTAAATATAAATCTTAAATTTTAAAAAACTATTAAAATATAATAATCGCCTTTATATTTCTAGAAATAAGATTTTAAAAAAAAAGCTTATTAATAAATATTATAATAATTTATTATTAGAATACTTTAATACTACGAAGACGTATAAACTACTTACTCGTAAATATTATTAAAATAAAAGTCTAAAGTAAATTATCGACTATATTAAGATATATAATATTTATTAATAAATTAAAGCTTCGCGATATCGTCTATATAGCGAATTAAGCTCGCTTCTTATCGCTATTAAGCTATAAAAGAAAATTTCTATAAACTTTATTATCGGCTTATTAGCGAATAAGTATAAGAATATTATCTATAATACTATTCTAGTTATAATAGATTAATTTATAAAAATAATAAGATATATTTCTATATCTATTATAATCGATATCGCTTAGCTAGCGAAAGTATTTTATTTTAAAATAATATATCGCTATAATATATTAAATAATATTATTAATAATAAAGGCTCTATATTTATTAATAGCTTCTAATTCGCTATTTACTTTTATTTTAAAATTAAATAATATTTAAATATTATCTTTTACTTATAAATCGATAGATAAATTAAGCGATAAAATTAAATACTAAAATACTTCTTATATATATTCGCTAACGATAAGTAAAATATTTAGATAAAATAATTATTAATAATAGAGTTCGCTTATATAAATAGTTAATATTCCTTTATTAAAATAATATTATTCTTTCTAATATATAAATATTATTCTAAAATTCGTTAAGAGATTAAGAATAACTTTATTAAGAAGAAGATATTCGCTATAAATAATAGAATAAAGAAGTTATAAATATTAAGAAATAAGATAATAGAGTATTTTTATAGCGCGGTTATAGTTTAATTTAAGTATTATAATAAAATATATTAATTTTAAAACTATAAAATAGATAATTTAATAATATTAGCGATTAAGAATTTAAAGTAGAAACGCTTAAGTAAGAAGTTATCTTATAAATTTATAAAATTATTTTAAATTATAAATAAGATAGAGATATAGATATATTATCTACTTCTATTCTCGATATATAAAATCTATAATATCTTTTATATATTATTATTTAAGTCTTATTATTTTCGCGATTATAATAATATAGCGAAAGCCTTTATATAAGTCTTTAATCTTATTAATAATAATAAGCTTTAAAAGATTAAAGAAATTATTAATAAGATTAAATATAAAAAAGATATTTAATATAAAGTTAAATAGACTAATTAAAATAAAGAGTATAATTAATAATTATTAAATAACGAACTTATTAATATTAATAAGCTAATTTAAATTTATAAGTAGATAAATAGTAAGCGAAAGTATTAAGTAATAAATAATAAGTCTCTTATTATTAAAGAGTTTAATTAATTATATAAATTAATAGCGAGTAAGTAAAGGCGATAAAATAAGATATAATTATTAATTAGATTAGATATATTTCTAGATAATATTTATACTATACGCGTACTTCTCTATACTTACTATTATTAAAATATAAATTAATAAAATAATTATATTATTTAATTATCTATTAAACTCTATTATAAAGAAGATTTATTATATTAGAGTATATACTATTAATATAGATATATTTTTACTTAGAGTAATTATTAAAGAACTATTTAAAAACTTTACGCTAGCGCTATTATTAAAAAAAGATTATTATTTAAATATTCTCCGCTATTTTAACGTTAAAAACCGAATTAAATTTATTAATTTAGTTTTTTAATAAAAAGATAATTAAAGTATAATCTTCGAGTTAATATTTATTAATATTTATTATATATCGATAAAGGCTCTTAAGCTTCTTCTTTAATAACTTATTTATTTTTTTTAATTTTTTTATATATTTATATATCGCTATAAGCTAGTCTTAAAGATTTATAATTATAATAAAAACGATTAAAATTATTATTATTATATATTTCTATAACTTATATTATTAAGTAATCTTTTTATCGAGCTTAGTTTATTAATAAGATAGCTTTTAAAATTATTTAACGCGGCGATAATATTATATTAATTTTCTTATTTATATTTAAAGATATAAGAGAATTTTAATATAGTAATTAATATCGCGCTTTTTAATCTTATAATTATTATAAAGAAAAGACTTATTTTAAATATATAAATTATTATCTTAATAAAAGTAAGTTCTATATAATAAATTAGATATTAGAACTTATTAGTAATTATATATATAAAGCGATAGTAGCGGGAATAGTTAAGGGTTAGTAGTTACGTCTATAAAACGATTATATACTTATTATTAAAGTTATTATTATTATTAAAAAAGAGTATTATAAAATTATTAATCTAGATATTAACGCGATTAATAATAATAAGATATTTATAATAAAGAGAAGTAGATTATTAATATAATAAGATATATTATATTTATATTAGTATTAATATTAATATTATAGCGCTAGAATAAATACTTATAAGAGAGATATTAGAAGTTATAAAGAATAAAAATAAATAATTTAAAAGAGATTTTTATATTCTTTATTATAGCGCTAATACTAGCGGGTAATATTTAGTAATATAAATAATAGCGATACGATAATATTTTGCTATTATCTATAAGATCGCGTCGTCTAACTATCGTTATTATTTCTATTATTATTAATTAATAATCGAAGGCGTTATCGCGGACGCGTCGCTCTATCGATTACTTTCTTCGAATTTCTATAAATAAAGATTATTACTATATTACTTCGTTATAAATATAATATATTATAAAAATAACGTTATCTATAGAAAAACTCTTCTCCCTTCTTTTACTTATTAGATTTTTAAGATTTTATTATAAATTTCTAAATCTAATATTATTCGCTATAAAGGCTATTAACTAGCGCTATAGAAATATTAATATTAAGCGTATTAACTTATTATAAATTATTATTAATTAATATTATAAAAGCGATATTATTTTTAAAGATAGTATTAATATTATTATATAATATATTAATAACGCGTCTATAACGCGTAAGAATTAATTCTATCGCGTTATTAAAATAATATTATAATCTTAATAAATTAACTCTTTTCTCTTATTTCCTTATTAGAATTTAAAGGTTTTTTAATAAATATTCTATTTTTACTTAGGCGTCTAGAAATTAAGATCTAGAAGAAAAGATAATTATTAGATTTAATATATTATAAATCTTAACGCTACTTATATTAAAACGCTAATATTATATATTCTACGTTAAAGTCTCTTTTAGAATCTAATTTTAATAATATATTCTATATATCTAGAGGCTTAGCGAATATAGATCTACTTTATATATCTCGAAGTTTTAATATTTCTTAGAGATTAGTTCTACTATTAAATATACTATTAAATTCTATAATAATACTACGTCTTTTATAGCCTATATCCGCTAGCTAATCGTTAGTAAACTACGCTCTTATAATATATATTATTAATATATAAAATGACTTTTTTATTTTTTATTAAATTTTTAAGACTTTTTTTTAATTATAGAATAAAATATAGACTTTTAGATAAATAAAGAATATTTAAATTTAATCTTATAATTATTAAAGCGTAAGAAATTTAAATATCGCTTATTAAAGTTCGCTTATCGAAGATCGCTTATCTATTTACTCGATAGTCTAATTAAAAAAAAATTATAAATTTAATTTATAAATCTTTACTCGTATATCTATAAAAAGTTAGCGATTAATAGAGTAGAGAAAATAAATAATATTAGTATATATAAAAGAATAAGATAGAGTTAAGCTTAAAAATCTTAAATTTATATATATAGTTAATTATAAATTCGAGTTCGCTACGCTCTTTAATTAGATCGACTAAGTTAGCTCGCTAGTTCTTTCGAGCTCTCTTATTAAAAAAATAGATATACGTTATTAATATAGAATAACTTTTTTATTTTCTATTAAAATTTTAAGATTTTTTTTTTAAATTATAGAACGAAATATAAACTTTTAGATAAAAAAAGAATTTCTAAATTTAGTCTTATAATTATTAAAGCGTAAGAAATTTAAATATCGCTTATTAAAGTTCGCTCGATAGTCGAATAGTCTTAATTAGATATATATTATTTAATTTTAAAATAACTTTTTTATTTTCTATTAAAATTTTTAATTTTTTTTTAACATTATAGAATAAAATATAGACTTTTAGATAAAAAAAGAATTATTAAATTTAGTCTTATAGATATTTAAAGATAAGAAATTTAAATATCGTCTATTAAAAGTTTATTTATTAAATTTACTCGATAGCTCTAATTAAAAAGAATAATTATAATTTTATAAATTTAATTCATAGATCTTTACTCGTAGATTTATAATATAAGATAAGTATTACTCGTATAGAGTTATCTCGATTAATAGTTTTATTAACTTATAAAGCGATTTCGCTATTATTACGTTAATAGATAAAAAAGCTCTTATTTAATATAATATATATACTATTATATTATTATATTACGAGTAAAGATCTATAAATTAAATTTATAATTTTTTTTTAATTAGAGCTATCGAGTACGAGGATATTAGAAGTTATTACTCTCGAGATTTACTCGACTACTATTAACTTTCTATTAAATATATATATTTCTATCTTTTAAATATATATATTTCTATTATAGCTTAGACTTAATAAGCTTAGTATAATTACTCTCTCGTAGTATTCTATATCGCTAAGATATTTTAGCATCTGCAAATCTGAAAAGTTCCTACAAAATTTGAAATTGCTGATCGCGCGTTTGTCGCGGAAATTACAAAATCTGTCGGATTAGTAAATCTGATTAGAATTCGCTCTAAATTCCGTCGGTTCAGTAATTATCTTAATCTTTTCTATTAGTTCTACTAGTTTAATAGTAATACGTATAAAAAAAGAAAAGTTCTAATAATCGACGTTGCGATGATAAGATTTTACGACGATAAGTATTAACGCTAACTTAAATTTGACTACGAAATTAGATAATTTAATAAAATTAGTTACGTAGATAATACTCTAATATAGCGTATAATAATACGTATATTGATGATAATATATATTAATATTATATATATATAGAATAGTACTTAGAGTATATTAAAGTATATTACGTAAAATTTTTAAAGTTATTAAAAAATTTTTAAAGTTACTAAACTAATAGAATTAATAAAAAGAATTAAATATAAATAAAGTCTACTTAATAGATTAAATCGTGCTAAATTATACTTATAATACGAACCCGCGAAAATCGTATGAAAATTTACTTTTTAGATTTATAGATAAATAATTCGAATTTAAATTTCACTAAGTTCGATTCGATCTTATTTCTTCTAAATTATTATACGATATTTATATTAATTATTTTATTATTATTAATAAATCTATTTATTTAGAAGATTCTAAATAATTTTAATTAGATTAAGATTAGATAATTATATAAGATATTCTAAAGTCTTAATTTAATTATCGAATTTTAGCTATATAGCGATATTTTTCATATTAATCTTAATATTCTTCTTACTTCGAATTATTTTATAACTTAAATTATCGTCTTTCTATAGAATATTATAATTATATCTAATTTATAATTAATTTATACTCTAATAATAGTTTAAAAGCTAATATTTAATATAATACTCTATTATTATACTATTTTCAATTAACTAAATATTAAAACTATAGAAAAAATTCGCTTTCTACTAACGAATACGCTTTTAATATTCTTCTTTATTATTATTCTTTAAATGACGACGTAATTTTAAGAGTTTTTCGATTATAATTCGAGATCGATCGAGCTCGTTATAATAGAATCGTAGCTTGCCTTTATAATATTATAAGACGTCCGCGGATATATAAATTAAAGTATCTTACTTTAAGAATATAGACTATATATTTTTAAAGTTCTTAGCGATATTAGCGTCTCGAAATATACGGCCTTACTATATAAATTTAATATTTTAATACTTTTCGTTCGTTTATATAATAAAATATTAGAAATCGTCTATCGTATAATACTCTCGATTATGTTTATACTCATATTCTAGCTTTTTCTTTATATTCGACTTCGAGACTTTTTTAACTAGTCGTTACTTATATATCTAAGTATTCTAAATATACTTAAAAGCGTATTATTATAGCGTATAAAAGGCGATTAGAATAGTATAATATTAAAGCTAATATTTAGACTTTTAATTATATATAGAATTATTAACGTCGCGTAAGATATCGTATATAGATTAATTAATCTTAGAAGAACGTCTAAAACGCTATTTTTTATATCGTCTAGTATCGAGGAGAGTCTAAATGCTATCTCATTTTCACTTAATATTTACTCGTATTATATACAATATCCTTTTCTATACATATATCTTTTATTATTTTTTTCGCTATTCTTTCGAATATTAATAGCTTTATAGAATTTAACTTTCTTATGAGTAGTAGCTTTCTAATAACGAGATCTATAAGTAGACGTATATAAGAGTATATTATACTCTATAATAAACTATTTAGAAGTATTTATAGTATATGTGTGTGTGAGAAAGCTAGTAGTAGCCGGGTAAATTCGAGGATAATAACTTCTAATATCCTCGAGAGTAACTTTTCGTAATTAATAAAAGAATACAACGTAAGAAATAAATGAATTCTTAGAACACACTTAGATTTTCTAATACGAATTCTAGCATTATAAAGTACGCTCTCATATAAAGAATATCTTAGATATAAGTAGATATCGAGATATAGATAATCGTATTAAAAGTTCTATTAGCGCTAGTTCTAGCTCTAACTCTAGAGTACTTTCGACTTTATAATAAGAAATCTCTCTACTTCGTAGAACTAAGAGCTAGTTCGATAATTACATATTTTGAAAATAACCTCTACTTATTTTTAACTTAGCGTCATATATATATAGAATATCATTCGATTATTATATTTTTAGAATATATTTTTAAAATATCTAAAAATAAGTTTTAAGTCTTATTTTTTAGTAAAATAAGACTAAGTACGCTAAAATAATAAATATTTATAATTAATATATATATAGATATTAAGATTACTCTAATTCTAACTCTATTAATAGAGATATTAGTAGAAATATTAGTAAGAATATTAGTAGAGATATTAATAGTAATAACGAGGGTAATAGAAGTATAAATAATAGTTAAAGTCTATATAGTAATAGTAGCAGATATCTCCGTTATAATAACGTAAAATAATAGAAATTTAATAGTTACTAATGAAGAAGATAATTTTCTCAATTTTTTACGACGTTTCTAACTCAGCCTTAAAAATAGGGTTATCAAACGGAACCGTATAGATATTTTATATATTTTAAATATAAATTAGTGTCATTTTTAAGCCATATTTTCATTTGCTAAGAGGTGGCGTTATTTAGTAAAAAATAAGTAGAGGTTATTTTCAAAATATGTGGTTACCGAACTGGCTCCTAAAAGTACTTCCTGGGAGCACCAGAATTTCAGGCGTTACCCGAGATTTTGGCGCATGTGTCTTGGCATGTGCAGGCTTATGCTGTAGACCATGCTGCATCAGATGTGAACAGAAGTCTAAACATCGAGGTTTACCCGGCTACTGCACGCATTTAAAGAAAACTGAGAATCTAATATACATATTCCTTCATTACATCACCATAATGTCGGTTTAATACGTCTACCACCTGTTTCTACTAGCTGTCGATATCGCTAAGATATTTTAGCGATACGAACTCGAACTTCGTATATAAAAAATCTTCTTAAATTTCTCGAAAATAATCTATAATAACTTCGTCTTATTTCGATATCCTCGGCGATAAACTCTAATTTTATATATATTTTAAATATTCTCTTTCGAATTTAAGTTATATAATTAGATCGAATACTTAAGTATTTTAATTTAATTAATCTTACGTAATTAATTAGCTCGTTCGATTAATTTAAATTTCTTATTATAACTTCTATTACTATTCTCTATTAAGATATCTCGACTAAATTATATATATAAATAATATATTTTTTCGATATAGTCTAGTAGAAGCTTATTAACGTAGTATTCTTAAGTTATTAAGTTATTAAATTCTTTAATCTCGAGAGTATATAATAGCGATTCTTTTTAGTCTTTAATACGTTACTCGTATTCTAAAGTAATTTTATATTTAAAACGTCTTATAGATTTATAAGACTTCGAAATCTTTATAGCGAGAGAGTTATTCTTATTATAATAGATAGTAATCTCTTTATAATACTAGAAGATACTTCTCGAGACGTAAATTAAGTATAATTCGAGATTTAGTAGTTTTTAAAGATTTTTAACGTTATAGCGAGTATCTCGTTTACGTAATATACGATTTTAAGAGATTATATTACGAGAATAATAAGTCTTATTTATAAATATTACGTATTGCTAAAGATTATCTACTATTTACCCGAGATATTATATATTATATTCTCGACGCTCTTTTAAATTTAACTCGCTAATTATCTTAATCTAAGTATATTTATATAGCTAAGAGTTATTAATTTAAGCTTAAAAAAGTATTCGTTCGCTTATATCGATTTTAAAATATTTTAATTAAATAAGAAATAGCTCTCGGCGTATAGAATTCTCGGCTAGAGTGATTATTTTCTTAAGAGTTTTAATTATAATCTTCGAAGTACGTCTAAAGCGATACTTTCTAGAATATCTAGTACTAGAGAATTCTTATAGTTTTCGTCTTTATAGTTATATATAGCCTATGTTAGACTTAATATTTTTATTATAATAGATATCTTTAATTAATCGATCCGAAGCTTGAAAGTCTATAGTCTTAAAGAATTTAGTCTTATGACGCGTAGTAGCTTTTATGATTAATTAGGGGGAGGATTACGCGGAGGCGTGTGAGGTGTATTTATTGTGTGGTGTGGACAATTAAGAAGAATATTTAATTGTTTTAGTGGTGGGAAAGCCTCCAGTAGCCGGGTAAACCTCGGTGTTCAGACTTCTGTCCACACCTGGTGCTGCCTTGTGAAACGTATCGGTGTCCGTCTCCTGAGGCCATCGATCTCTCTTTATGATGCTGGCGTGCTAAATATCATTAATGGCCGGCCGGACTGACGGCCGGACTGACGTCTGAGGGTTGTCTAGATCTAGACACTGAACTTCCATACGAGTACATCTTTCATAGCTTTGAAGGCGACGATTCTGTTTTGTCTGTAGGCCTTCAAGACAAATTTACGCAATCAAAGACCCTCTCGTTTATCGGACCATGGCGCCAGGAAATGGTGCCACTGTACAGACGAAGCAGCGTAGCACTCGAGTACTCAAGGTGGATGCATCCAAAATTGGCCGCTTTGTCTTTGATGATCCCCAGCAGTCTTTCCTCGGAAACTGGAAAGTTCAATTGTCTGGCGATGGTCCCGATGCCGCCAACATGTTGGAAGCCGTGTCACAGCTTCGAGACAGTGACCTACCGGTGGCTTTCCCTACGGAGACTGTCTACGGCCTAGGAGCAGACGCAACTCGCAGCTCCGCCGTTCGCGGAATATACAATGCGAAGCAGAGACCATCTGACAATCCTCTCATCATCCACATCAGCTCACTCTCCCAGCTTCGCAATCTTCTCCTCCCCAGTAGTTCTACTGCTGCTTCTCCCAACTCTCCCCAAGATCCGGTTCCACAGATCTACCATCCTCTCATCTCTCGCTTCTGGCCCGGACCACTCACCATACTGCTGCCTTTGCGTACACCGTCACCGTTAGCATCAGAAGTCACCTCGTCGCTCCCCACAGTCGCGGTCCGCATGCCATCATCACCACTTGCCCTTGCTCTCATTCAACTCGTCGGTGTTCCTCTTGCAGCACCATCTGCAAACGCTTCTTCGAAACCCTCTCCTACCACCGCTGCCCATGTTCTGCACGACCTCTCCGGACGTATCGACTTGATACTTGATGGAGGCCCCTGTACTGTTGGTGTGGAGAGCACAGTTGTGGATGGCTTAACAAGTCCACCAGTGATCTTGAGGCCTGGAGGGGTGTCAATAGATATGTTGAGAGCTTTCCCTGGTTGGGAGGATGTGAGGGTCGCATACAAAGACGGAGCAGAGACTGGTGTGCCAAGAGCGCCTGGAATGAAATACAAACATTATTCACCAAATGCAAAACTATTCCTGTTTCATGGCCAGTTAGACGCCGCGCTCGTGAAGAAATACCTCAAGGGAGGAAGCATTGGTGTTCTGAGGACAAAGACGTGGAAGGCAGGGCTTTTGCGGATGAACCTGCAGTCTTCCGAAGCCACTGGAATAACAGAAACAAACGGTCATCCACATTCTCGTAACGGAGACGATCATCAGACCACGGAGAGCCTAGAAGCTAGAACGGAAATCGAAGATCAGAGACAGCAGAACACGCTTTCATCCGTTTCTTCTGCGCAGCATTTTCAAGTGCATCTGGGTGATGAGCCCGAGCAACTTTTGACCGATCTCTGGACTATTGGCCTGGGTCCTGATACGGCAGACATAGCTCGAGGCTTATTCTCTGCCCTGCGAGAACTCGATCAAAAAGGTGTCAACATCATTTGCGTAGAAGGCATAAACGATAATGAGGGCGCTGCAGCAGCTGCAGTGATGAACAGACTTCGGAAAGCTGCAGAAGTAGAAATCATTGTTTAAACAAAACGTCGACATGCTTTGGGTCTGATCTAAGCTACCTCTGCTTCTTACTGCCTTTCCCCCCTCTCTTGCCTTTTCCTGCTCCTCCTCCACCTTTTCCTTTACCACCTGCCTCTCCTGGTCCCATGACAACCCTTACTTTTCCCACAGGGACGACACCAACAATCTCAGGCTCACGGATAGCTTTGATCAACTGTGCCTCCCGCATCCTCAACGTCTCTTCCTCCGATATAGCTTCATCTCCTTCGCCACTACCTGGTCTTTTCTTCTTTTCTCTCTCTGTCACCATGCCATTCCACTTTCCAAGAATCTCTCGTACGGCTTTGCCCTTTTTCGTAGTCCCTGGCTGCAATTTTACCCTCCACTTGTATCTTCCCCCAATCGCGTCCCAAGGACCACAAACGACTAGCGCATCGAGGAGTTCGTCACCTGGAAGCGGATTCCCAACAAACGCGTCCAGGCCATCTGATCCTTCAAGTTCATGGTCATCCAACGTCTCGATGCCCTCTTCAAAATTCAGTTTGCGTAACTCTTCAGCCTTTTTGCCCTTTTCAGCAGCCATAGCATGTTGTTCTCGTCGTCGCTCTTTCTGTGTCGCAAGCATCTTCTCCTTGTCGGCCTTAGCAGCTGCGTCCTCTGTGGCCTTCTCTTGAGCGGTAGCTGATCCAAGAAGACGCATGGCGAGGGCACGGTCCTCTTCATCTTGACTGGCGTACTTGGTCTTGAGCTTTTGGCGTTTGCCATGCTTTCCACGGACTCGAGGCGGCAGATATTTTGTGTCGGGCTGAGTAGATGGATTCGAGATTTGCGCTGGGTTTGCGTTGCCTTCCGAGTCCGTGCTTGTAGGTGCTGTCTCTGCGGGATCCATCGTGGAGGGTAGAGGACCTTTGCGTAATAGCCGGCGCTCTTTAGCATAAAGGTGACGCCTTTGATCAGTATCTGCGAACGAGTTCTCACAATTGGGAGTCTGTTCCCGCTGCTCACTTTCATCTTCCTCATTACTACTCTCGCCCGACGTTGCCTGATCGGGTTCAGTGCCTGAGTCTTTGGCTAGGACATCACTGGGGTGGTCTGGCGGATGTAATGCGCTTTGCTGGCGGCCGGTGGGTTGTAGCGGATTATCACGCACGTGGTCTGAGTTTCCATCAACCTCGCTGTCATCTCCGCCGTTGCTTTCAGCTCCGTCTGCGTCTTGGATATGTCCAAGTTCTTGGTTTTCATCATCATCGGCCTCAATTTGTTGATCTTCCGCTTGGCTTTCCATTCCATCCGCATCATCTTGGTCGCCTCCTATATCTTCAACATCTTTCCCAACTTCTGAGGGTGTAGGACCTACGGGATCTTGAACCCTATGCCTAAGATGCCGTACTTTGCTCCCTTCGCTGACTCTGAACATGATCCCAAAACCAAGGAGCAGTTGAGCTGGAGGAAGAAAGTTCTTGTGGCCTCGGATGACGAAGCTACCAGTTGGTAGGAATTCTCCCGTGGGAGCTGTTTTGGATACTTGATTTGCATCCACCCACCACGCAGACATCACCGCCTTGGAATCCCAAGCGCTCGAAGTGGCTACAGCCAGGGTGCCTGCCTGTGAGAGCGTTGAGGGCGGTACAGGGCTTTCTGACATTCCGAGCTTGTTCTTGACTATTACAGACGCGGCCCCATGCAAATCAGCATGAATGTATACATCTCCTTTTTTGAGGTACCTCTTATACAGGATTTCGTTTTGCTGGGCGTCCTTCCCACCCAGTACAAGGTAACCCTCAGAAGAAATGAAGTATACGAATTTCTCAAACCAGATAGCCTTCCTCTGAGGACGCATGACCTCCTTCTCCTGCTTCAAACCTTTCTTGAGGTCAGCACTGATCTTCTTCTCTGTACTCTTCAGAGCCTTCTCGGACGACTGGAGTGTCTTCTGCTCCTTTACGGCAGCAGACCTCTTTTGTTCGTAATACTGCCGGGCATTTGACCATGGTGAAAGCGCCAGGTCGATGTCTACAGCAAGACGCTTGTCAGCAGGCTTTGGGACATTGTGAACCTTCGTCTTGGTTTGCAGATCTTCATCGCTGTCTGAGACTGAGACATCGCTTCCGGTTTCATCTCCATCATAATCGTCTTCATCTTCATAGTTTGCCTCTGAAAGGAGTAAGGTTGCAGTGTTCTCGTAAAGTTTCAGGGGTAATTTGATCATTTCTGCTACAACGTTGTGTCGTTCCTGTTCCATTTCTATCAACCGTGCCATTTCTTGCCAATCCATGCCCTGACTTATCAGGGCATTGACCGCTACAAGAGCCTCTTGTACCTTCCGCAAGTTGGCCTCTATAGCTTGCGCTTTCCGGATATTGAGCTCCTGAACCTGCTGCAATCCTCCGAGACGTTTCTGATGATCCAGCCTTGCTGTCTCAAGCTTCCTCTTCGCATTCTCTTCCCTTTCCGTGAGACGCGACTCGAGCTTTTGTGACTCAATTGAGGAGAAGAACTCGTCGACAGTCTTGTTATAGCCGTCAAGTTCGAGCATCGTGATCTCGGAATTGTCCTCGAACTGTTGAGGTCGGAAGGGATGGAATTCCTCATACATGAGACTGTGTCCCGTAGCTGTCCCATCATTCAGGACTGGGTCTTGGACCGCGGCGGATGCTGTCTTTGCAGGTTTTGCAATGATGTACCCTTTGCACGTCACGGAACTCGTGTCTACAATCCTTTGCGCTTCCCTCAAGGTTACAACAAGCCTTTCCCTCAACGACGAGTCTTTTAGCACGTCCTCAACAGGAGTATTGGGGTCAAATGCAGCTACTCGTAGCGCGTGGTCGATCAGCATTGGTGGAAATTCGCCCATGGAACTTGCCAGAGCTTTGCGCAGAGCATCACCTGGTTTTTTCTTCGACTTCTTCTGATGCGCTGTGATCTCTCCCCCTACTTTATCAACAGCCTTTTGCAAACCTGCACTGATCCTCTCTGACGTTAAAGCTGGAACACCATTGTAATTTTGGCGATCCGTCAGCGAATACTTCAAGCCTACACGCAGCTGTTCTTGCTCCTCTGCAACTACACGAAGCAAGCTGATAATTCCCAGATCTTTGTCTGTGAGAACGATGTTGCCTCCAGCATAGAATTCGAGAAACAGACGATCTGTAGGTGCAAGCACTTAGCATTCTCTCTTCTAGAATCTGAAGTCGATCCATGAGAAGTTCCCCAGTTAAACAACAGTCCGAATAATTCGCAATTGCATATCAGTCCAACTTGGCTTGCATTGACTGTAAAAAAGTTGCTTACATTGGCCATCGCTAAATTGAATTTCAATGATTCTGTCAGTACCTAGATGGTTCCAGCGTCAGCATATATCTTTTGGCACCAAACTTAAATCATGAAACAGGTCCCGGTGGTGCTGGGTGTGTCAAAACCCCGCGACAAGTCTTGCAATTCGATGTAGCATGGACTAGGCAGAACAGGCTTGGAGAACACAACTCACCGACCTGTGAAACGGCAGTAACCCTTCGCGTTCTCAGAAACTTGCGTAACCGTGCCACAAAAGCCGAAGGGGCAGCAGCTGTAGCCCTGGTAAAGCTTGTGAGATGACACCGGAAACCTGAGTCAATGACCAAGGATTCACGCTGGTCCGGCTTGGCGAATTTCAGGAGGAAGATACGCTTCGTAATGTTGTATCAGCGCGAGCTGTAGGCCAACTCAGAAGAATCACGTACGGATGAGAGATCATAGACATTGGCAAGACGCAGCGTACAGAGAGCGTGTGACAGTTCTTGAGCAATGACCTTGGACTACTCAGCATCGCTAGTACGAAAATTATGGGCATTTTAGAGGCTCACCTTGACGTCTAGAGAGGAGAATCTTTGCTTCATGATTGCATATAAGTTTGAAAGAATGAAAGAAGATAAAGACTGAAGTAACTAAAAGTATTCCAAAAGGCAAGTGATACATGTACACCCCATTTTGATACATTGACACCTCCCGTCATATCTGGGAATAGCTTCCGAGGTTCCGGGTACGAAGGGTGTTAATTAGACTCGATACACTCTACTTTGCATTTAAGGGTAGTCTCCACGATCAGCTTTACGGTTAACTCCCGGAGGGCGACTCTATTTCAAATTTAGCGCATCGAACGTGTGTAAGAGCGAGTTCGTACAGGAGGGGTCTCCCGAAGGAAGGGAGGATCCTGACCACGAGTAATCGTAGTCCGACTATTCGCTCCGCTTATAGTAGTCCTCAACTCAAAGACGTACTAGTCTCAAAGACGCGAAAATCCATTATTCCTTCCTAATTCTATATAGATCTCGACCTATAACTCGAATCCTAATAAATATATTCTAATATATATATACTAGCTTTTATAGACTATAATCTAGCTTTCGAATATAAGCCTTAATAGCCTTATCGACCTTTTCTTACTAAATTTCCTTAGCTCGAGTAGCTCGCTTTAAAGCCTTCTTCGTTTTTTCTATAACTATTTCTTTTATTACAGTTAGAGATTTACGTATTTAATCTACTAATATTTATTCTTCTTTTAAGATAATTATCTTTAAAAATATCTTATATATCCGCTTAACTACGGCCTCTTTATAAATAGTTTTAATATCTCGCTTAATAATTTATCTCGAATAGCTATTAATAATAAATTCTTTTATAAATTAAGCTAATAGCTATTATATATTTTTTAAAATAATAAAAATCTAAGTAATAAGTAATACTTTAAATTATTAATTATATTTAATAACATCTTCGACTTTATAAAAAGTTCTAATAAAAATAAGAGATATAGATTCATCTAGAGTTATAGCGCGAGGTATTAGATTTCTAATTTTTTTAAATATTACTTTAGAGTTATAGAATACGAAATTAATCTTTTAAAAGGTCGAATATATAGTACTAGGCGTAAAGGTTTAAGTTTTTATTTAATTGAATATTACGAGAAAATCGAGCCTATTAAAGTCGCTACTCTTAAGATATATAGTCGAATCTATAGTCTTTATATAATAATATTTAAATAATTAAAAGTATTTTATATCTAATAACTATATAATATATATAGAATACGAGAAAAGTATAAATAAGTCGATCTTTAATTACTAGGTAAATATATGAAATTCGTAAATATAGTAAGATTCGAAGTTATTTAGAATTAAGACTCTTTATTCTCTTACTTAACGACGATAAGAAAATATATTAAAATATAATAGCTAGTCGTATATTAGTCGATTATTTAAATATTTAATAAATAAAACGACTAATATAGTATTCGAAGATAAGTCGTTTTTATCTCATTTATATAGAATATAAATATCTTTTAAAATTACGAATAAAGATATACTTTAGTCTTCGACGCTAATATATTTTACGAATATAATATAATTACAATTATCTAAATCTACGAATTATAGAGATTTACTTTTATTTAAAATAATAATATAATAGACGATTTTATAATTATTTCGAAAGTTAGTCTTATTTATATTTTAAATATTCTAATATTATATACTCTTCTCTTTATAGCCTTATCGAAATTTCTTATACGCTACGCGTATACTCTTAATATTATATATATTCTTATACTCGATATTAAGAGATTTTTACTTTTATTTATAATATTTAAAATATTATTTTATAAATTATATAGTCTAATCTTTATCGAATAATTTAAGAGAATAATATAAATTTAAAGCGATTTTTAGAATATACTTAATAATATTTTAAATATAATTTAATCGAAGTAAATACTCGATATTATTTAGATAATTAATATAGTTATATAATAACTATTTTTAAGTTATAGTAAGACGTATATAAGTAAATATTCGAGTACTTCTAGAAGCTTATCCTCGAAGCTATCTTTATATTTATCGCGATTTAAGATTATAATACTCTACGGCCGCTATAGCGCTATAAAAATAACTATTCTTATACTTATTAATAGTCTTTTAGACGAGTTTCTCTTACTTAGAATAAAATATAGATATAATATAATAAAATAATAGTAGATTATAATATAGGGTATCAAATCGCGAAAAAACGCGTCTTTGAGACTAGTACGTCTTTGAGTTACGGACTACTATAAGCGGAGCGAATAGTCGAACTACGATTAACGTACTCTGCAGATACTTATAGATAGCAAGACCACGCACGGCACTCGAAGCACTCGAAATAACTATTACAATATTAGCCCCTTCGGCTATCGTATAATATATCGCCTATTATCAGAGCTAGTAATTACTAGCTACTATTAATTATCTATTTTATATATATAAATATTTATATATCTTATAAATTAATAACTAGTCTTTTAGTTATAATTATTCTTTCTAATATATTAGATATTCTACTTTTAACAATAACGCCCGGCCTAAGTCGAAAGATACTTTCTACGAAGTCGTTCTTTCTAGCTTTATATAGTATACATCTATAAATCTAAAAAGTTTCTTTTCGTACGATTTCCGCCGGGTTCGTATTATAAGTACGATTTAGTCTATTAAGTAGACTTTATTTATATTTAACTCTTTTTATTAATTTAATAATTAAATATAATAAACTTCGCGTTTAATAAGCTAAGATAGTATTTATTTAGATCGATTAGATTTTAAAGCGACTATAAGC
Source organism: Letharia columbiana (assembly GCF_014066305.1). NCBI lineage: Eukaryota > Fungi > Ascomycota > Lecanoromycetes > Lecanorales > Parmeliaceae > Letharia > Letharia columbiana. The sequence continues at coordinate 151,058 of NW_023501077.1, forward strand.
TATTAATTTAATAGTATATATCTAAAAATTCGAGAAACTATATATAAGATAGATTATCTAGATTATTCGAGTTAAATAATATTATTAATAATAATAATATCTATTAAAAGTTTAATTCGACTAATTAAATATATATTAGAGAGGTTTTTAAGACTATTTAAGCTAAATAGTATTATTAATTATAATAATATTTATAAAAATTCTAGATTAACTAGTCTCGCTAGTAATATTAATATTTATAGCGTATTTAAATTAGATAATATCGTCGATTATAATAACGTCTTTAAAATATTTAATTTAAATCGAATTTAATACTCTTAAGTATCTAATAAAAATTATCAATTTAAGATTTATCGCGATATCTTATTATAATATTAATAATATTTATAATCTCTAAAATATAGATTCTTAAATAATTAGAATTTTAAGCGCTATAGCGATACTTAATTCTTTATTAATTCTTATTTAATTCGCTTAATAAATAAAGAGACTAATTCTTTCTATTCTATCTACTACACTATATATTCTTTATATTTTTCCTCTCTATTTAATATAACTTTACTAATTTATAAATACTTATTCTCTTTATAGATTATCTCTTCTCTTATTCGCTATAATAGAGCTATAGACGATATATTAAAGTTTAATATTTTTTATTTATTCTCTCTACTTATTAAGACGCGAAGTATTTATACTTTAAGCTTAGAGAGATCTAAGTTCTAATTATTATTTATTAAATCGATTTCTTTCTATTTAATTATTTTATATATTAATTATTTCTTAATAATCTATAAGATTTTCTTATTATCTTTAATTAGACTTAAATCTAATCTCTCGAATAATTTAATATTAATAAATCTTAATATAAGTTTTCTTAAAGCGCTTACGAAGCTCGATTTCTCGATAATATTATCTAGCGAATTCTTATATAAGTTATTTAATTTAGAGAATTCTTATACCTTTTTTATTAATCTAGAGTATATCTTTAAAATACGTTATTATAATATATAGTATATAATAAGCCTTTTCTATTATTTTATATCTCTTTAAAACTTCTTAATATACTTATATATTTCTAAAAAGTATTATAATTATACGAGTAGTGAAATAATAATAAAAAGCTTATCTTTAACTTTCTTATTATTCTATCTTTTAATATAAAAATATTTAAAATTATAATTCTTTAGATTATAATAAAAGACGATTATTATAAAAATTATAATATTACTAAATAAGAGTAATTAAAAATACTTACTTCTTTATCTAAATTTAAGAAATACTCTCTTATTATAGAAGAAAATTTTATATAATAATATAACTATTAATTAAGATAAGAAGTATTTTTTATTTTAGAGATTATTAGTTAAAAAAGTTAATCGATCTAAATTCTATAAAATATATTATATTTTATTTATTTTATAAATCTTAACGCGTAAATTAAAGATCGATTAATAAGTCGCTAACTATCGTCTTTAGATCTTTAGATAATAACGTTATATAAATCTTAAGATAAGATTAAATAATATCTCGAATTTTCTTTATTAGAGTTAAACGAAAATCGCCTATATAATTAAAAAGCTATATTCTTATTAGAAAGAGTTTAAAATATTAATAATAATAATTAGTTAAGAATATTAATATCTTTCTTATCTCGAAATTTATAGATTAATTATTAACACTTCGCATAAATTAAATATTCTTATAGAGTTATTATCTCTAATTTTTTTATATTTTAATTATTACTTAATTAAGCGCGTTAATATAATACTTTAATTAGAGACTTAGCTCTTAAAGACTTAGATATTTAAAATCTTTATTAATTATAATTATTATAAATAAAATAACTCTTATCGTTTTAAATATATTAAAATACTCTTTCTTAATATTATAATCGCGCTTTTCTTATTATATTAAATTATCCTAAAGCGCGATCTAATAATTATCTTTATTCGAGTTATCTTATAAAATATAATCTATATATCTTTCTTTATTCTAATTTATTAATAATATATAATTCGATATTATTAAAGATATTAATAAAGCTTTAAATTTCCCTATTTTGTTTAATAGGCGTATCGATAAGAAGCTTAAATAAGCTATATACTAATAACGCGGCTTTAATATAATAACGTCTAATAACTTTATTTAGCGTAATACTTTTTAATATTAAATTATCTATAGCGATTTAGTTATTATTCTACTATATTTAAAATATATACTTATTCTTATATTAAAGCCTTATATAAAGTACTCTAGCTTTATTATTATAAAGACGATTTCTCTTAATAAGTTATTTTCTATCTTAATTTAGTATATATTTATTAATCTAAATATTTAATTATATAATATATTCTTACTTCGCTTTATTAATTCTAATTCTTTATCGCTAATAAGAATTACTCTAAATTCTATAATTTATATTAATTAGTTTATATTAATATTATTTAACTCTAAAACTAATTAACTAGTAATTAATATTACTATTCTTTATTCTAGATTTAATAATTTTAATACTTAATCGAGATTCAGATAAGAGTCTTTCTACTATTTTTTATTAAGATATTAACTTAATAGAAGATATAAATTAAATAAAAATATATCGAGTTTATAATTTTCGCCTTTATCTTCGATTTTAAAAGAGAAATCTTTTTTAATATTTATAATAATATATAAAATTAAGAGAATATCGTTAATATTAAGAAGAGTTTTATTATATATAATAATTATAATTATTAATAACTTCTTTATCTTCTATAAATTAATAAAGTTATTTAAAAATTTATTATCGTCGTAGTTAGATATTATATATATACTCTTCTTAAGCTTATATATTCTACGGCGTTTAGGCGACTTAAGATTTATTTATCTATATTCTTTAACGCGTCTTTTCCTCTTATTAATCTTCTTTATTTTATTTACTTTTTATTAATATATAATTAATAATATCTTCGCGAATAAGTAGATTATAATTTATATTTTCTATCTTCTTAGCTTTCTTCTCTCTTCTAGCATTTTTAACTCTCTTTATCGCTATTCTCTTTTTCGCGTTCTATTTTAAAGTCTCTATAATCTCTATAATTTAAACGCAATAGACTTATTTAGTAAGATATAAAGTATTATAAATCTTCTATTATTATTAGAAGTTAAGATAAAATTAATATTAAATATTAAAAACGATAATAAATAAAATATAAAAGTAAATATATTTAAATAGATAAAAAAATAAAAGAATAAAAGAAAGTTATTAACTTGAAAAGAAGGGCTATTAATTAACGCGTTTTTAATTTATTTAAATTAAAACACGTCGAATCTCTATCTAAATTCGATTACTTATTTAATTTAAATATCCTATTTAAACTAAATAACGTTTTTATTAATAATTTCTATTCGAATTAGATAAATTTTCTATTAATAATTAACGCTAAGTTAACTATTATTTATTATCAAATATTACTATTCTAATTACACTTTCTTATTTACTTTTCTATTCTTAAATATTTTTCTATAAATAATATCTATTTTAATATATATAATTATAAATCTTCTAATATAAATACTTATTAATAATAATTATTTTAATATATTAATAATATATTTTATCTCTTAGATAATGTTATATATAAAGCTATAATTTACGTAATTATTAATAATAATACTATTATAAACTTTATAACTATTAAAAATAACGTATAATTCTTTTTAATAACTCGAAGCTATTTTATACGTAATAGTATATTTCTACTATAATTAATACCGCTTTTTTATAATCTCTATCGATAGAATATAGAGATTAAATATTAGCTTTAACGTCTTTTATATTATCTCTCTCTATTTAATAAAGATTATATATTTCTTTTAATTAAAGTTTATTAGAATATAATCTATAAAGAAAACTTATATTAGCGAATTTTCTAGAAGTTATTTAAATTTAATATTATTAAATAACGCGAGGCGCTAGCTATATTAAAGATGAAGATTCTATATTATATAAAATATAAAGAGATATTTAGAGAAAGTAGAGATTATAAATTATTTTAATAAGATAAATTCTTTATATTATAGAATTTCTTAAAACTAATTAAGCTTTAAAGAATATAATAATTATAGTATAAATATCTAATTATTTCTTATATATATATATATTATAACTTTAAATCCTTTCGCTAATAGCGAGAATAATTAACTCGAGCTATTATATCGCTTTACGTATTTCTCTTAATATCTTTACTATCTTTTTCTTTTTTTAAGATAAATAATCTCTTCGCGTATTAGTAATAATAAATATATATAAAAAATAAATACTTATTCGCTTAATATTCTTTAATTATAAAAAATATAAAATTCTAGTCTCGCTTATATATCGATAATATAATTATCTTAAACTTTCGAGAATAATTAATCTTAATATCTTTATTATTAATACGATATATAATTCGATCTATTATAGTATTATATACTTTATCTTCTTTTAATATATTTATAAATATATCGAAATCGATATTATTTATTATAATGCGAATTAATATCTAAATCTTAATAATATTAAAAAACGATATTAGCGTATCGATTATAGTCTTTCTTAAATATATATAGAAACTAGCTCGATTAAAGATATATAATTACGATATAAGATTAACGTTATTAATAAAAATAGATTATTTATTTAGTTATTTATATTTATAAGCTTATATATATATATAATTAATTTTTATAATTATATCTAATTTATAATTACTTAATTATTTTCTTAGAATATTAAATATAAAGACTCTTAAAAAGATATTCTTTAGTTATTTAAAGATTTTATCGAGCTTTATTTAATTATAAGAAATATTAAACGCGCTTCTAATTAGATATCTCTTTCTTATCTCTTACTTTAAAAAGAAGCGAATCTTTTTATAGCTAGACTCTTCTACTATTAAGCTATATAAGATAATTAATATCGTTTAAATTCTTAAATTAATATTAATATAGAATAATTTAGATAAAATAGATAAAGATAATATAACGCTAACTTATAAAAATTTATATTTTATATCTAAAATTAATTAAATTATAGAATTCTAAAAGAAGTAAAATAATTCTAGAGGAGAATATATTAGAAAGAATATTATAGAATTAATAAAGATCTTAATTTAGAAATAGGTTTTATAGACTAATCTTTATTTAATAAATTCTATTATATTATTTATTCTATCTATTTAAAAGATTAATTAATAATTAAATTAAATAGTTAAAGTCGAATAATATAATACGAAGTCGAATTATACTATATATTATTTAGATATTTAAAATATCTATTTAAGAATAATATATATCTTTCTTAATTCCTCTATCTACTATATATCTAAATTATCTTATCTTTTACTTCTTCACCTATATCGTTATCTTTATACCCATCGTAAATATTAATCTCCGAGTTAAGTATTTTTTATTCGATCTTTTTATTTAAAATCTTCTTATCTAGATCTTATAAGTTATTTAATATTAAATTATAATTATATATTAAAATAATATAAGAACTTTAGAATAATTAAATATACTTATAAATAGCGTATTTAAAAAGACGATATAGTATTATTATATATTTAAAAATAAATTATCTCTCTTTATATATTTCTATTTAAAATCTTATTATTAAGACTCTTTAGATTATTTAATACTAAGTAGTAATTATATATTTTTTTATTTTTTTATAATAATTATACTACTCTTTTATCTACTTAAATATTCTATTACTTCTTTTAATTAATATCTAAATTAATAAAGCGAAAGACTCTTATTAGCGTTATATCTATATCTATAAAACGCTTAATTAAGATAAAAAAGTAGAATTTATTATTATTCTTAAAAGACTATATTATTAAGCTATCGCGATTTTTAAATTAAATAATTAAAGAGTATTAGAGAGTTTTATTATCTAAATACTCTTACTTAAACTATTATAAGTTTATTAATATTATTTAAAATTAATAAAATAGAGAAGAAGATTATATTAGAGCGATAATTAGACTAATTATAAGAGAACTTATAAATATTATTAGCTTTTTAAAACGTTTATAAATATCTTTATCGAGAGTATCGATTAGCTATTTTAATACGATAAGCTTAAAAATATCTTTTATTAAATTATATAAATAGTAATTATATATATTATCTTATAAATACTATAGTTAATTCTTCTTTATATTATCTAGCTTAAAAGACTAATCGCTATTATCTAAACTCGTAATAATTTTTATTATTATAATACTTAATATCGATTAGCTTTAATTAATATATCTTAGAGAATTTAAGAATATTAGAAATAATAATTACGACGCGTAGTTTATAAACTTTATTAAAATATAATTTATATATAAATTTAGATAGATTATACTTTTAGCTCTAGATCTTATTATATTATATAAAATACTTAACTTTAACTTAATCTTAAATAATCTAATTAATATCTTAAAGAATTTTTCTCTAATTATCGCTTAATAAGTAGATAATCTTTCTTATTTTATAAGATAAAAGCTTTATAAATAAAGCGTTACTATCGATAATTCTCGATTTTACTATTTATTTAATTATTAACTTATCTAAGATTATTTATATTTCGTTAATATTTCTCTTTAACTTCTTATTCGATAGAGCGCGTAGATAAAACTTTATATTCTCTATACGCTTCTTAATATTATAATATTTCTTCTCTATTATCTTAAATAAAATAATATTTATTTTCTATTATAATTACTTAATTAATAAAACTATCGTTATTATATTAATAAAGAATATAATCTATAATATAACTAAATATTTATAAACGAATAATAGATAATACTTAAATTTCTTCGCTATTCTATTACAATATACTTACTTCTTCTTATTCGAGTTTTATATATAAGCGAGATCTTTAATAATAATTTTAGATTACTCTATCTTATAGACGATAATTAATATAAATATTAAAAAGATATTTAATTTTATATTATAATACTCGTCGATATAGATCTACTTAATAGCGAAGTTATATATAAATAAGCCCTTTATTTTAGCTTAAATATAATTCTTATAAAACTTAAGCGTTATTAAGACTAAGAACCTCTCTTATTCAAATTAAGCTTTATTATTAACTATATATTTAAATAATTTAATATTTATAGAGATTAAAGACTTCGAGCTAATACTATAATATCGAATTAATTTATATATATAAAAAACGCGAAATTATATTATATTATAGTCTTCGAGATTTATTAGCTTAATAATTTTAATAAGCTAATTCGCGAAAATTTTAACTAGAATAATTATTAAAAAGAATTTTAATTTAAATATTATTCGGACTATATAGTTAACTTTATCTTTATATAAATATATAATATTAAATATCTTAGTTAAAGGATATTAAAACTGCTAATTCTTTTAAATAGATCTCAATATAAGATATTTACCCGCGAAGAAAGACTTCTTAAAGACTTTAACAATAATAATATTTTAATATTCTTTAAGAATATTAAATTATAGAGTAAGTTATCGCTTAAATATTTAATTTAATAATAATATTAGAATCTAAAGAAATATTTATATTAGCGAGTTAAATAAAAGAATTAAATATATTTATCTTATTAAAGCTAAGCTTATCTATATTAATTACTTTATTATAGAGATTTATCTAAAAACGTCTTTATATTAAATTATATAATTAATAAATTTTTAAAATAATAGATATCGAGATTTCTTATAAATTTAAGATATATTCTAAATCTTTAAAGATATAAGTATTTTTAATATTTCTATTACTACGATTAAGTTATAGAATTTACTTTATAATTTCTTAAGTCTAATCTAATTATTATAATCTTTCTTTCTTATTAAACTTAATCTTTCTATTAGATTAATTAATATAGAGAGTAAATAATTAATAATACTCGAATATATACTCTAATATTAAGTCTTTATTATCGATCTTTATATTATTCTATATCTTTCTTTAACTTATAATCTTATTAATCTTAATATTATAAGAGTTAGTTAATTAAAAAGCGTAATCTTATTTAATTAAGAGCTTTATTAATATAATATCTTTTATTATTAAACGCCTTTTCTTTTATAATAAAAGCGTATTATTACTCTTATAAGTTTTAAGTATAATAGCGTTATCTATTAAATTATTAATAAACTTCTTTTATAAAAAATAATAATAAACTTATAGTTGAGAATTACTCTTATTTAAACTAATACTAATAAATTAAGAATCTATTTTATTTTCTTTATAAATATTAAATAAATTAAATAATAAGATTAAAGGCGGAGTAATAGTAGAATAAAAAGAAAGCGAAGTTTTAATAGATTTAGATTAAGGCGAGATATTAGTAAGTCTAAAAGAGATTAAGAACTTTAAGATTTTTTAAGAATTATTTTATACGAAGTATAGTAAAAGAAAGATATAAAAAAGAAGAATATTAAGAGTTAAAATTAGAGTTAAAATACTTTAATAAATAACTTAATCTTCTTTATAGATAGAAATTTATTTAATAATTTACTTTAGTAGTAAATAAAGTTTAAAAGAAGAATATAATATATTATTAATAATCTATTTAGATCGAAAGTTAATCTTAAAAATTAAGATAAAAGATTTATATTAGATAGAACTCGATATTAAAATTAAGAGTAACTTCGATAAAGATTTTATTAAATATTATTTATAGTGTAAAATTTATAAAGTAAATATTAAATAATAAATTATAAAAAGAAAATAATAGAATATAATATTATAAACGCTAATAATTAACGCGATAATTAATTATTTAACTTTAATTTAATAATCTATTAACTATTCGAATCGTTTATTTAACTCGAATATTTGACTATAATTTATATTATTTAGAAGCTAGATTAAAAATTATATTAATAATTAAAAATTATAATTAAAAGAATTATAGATATTTAGTAAAAGTTAAATATTAAGTCTATTATTACTATTAATTAACTTAAATATATCGCTTATCTAACTTAGATACTAAATATAATAATAATATCGAAATTAAACAAGCGATATCTAAACTATCTATATATTCGCGTTATCTATATTCTTAATATTATTATTATTATTTCTAATATTATTATATATCTAAGATCAAATTATCTCTCTTCGCATATTTCGATTTAATATCTTATTATTTAAGCTATTTAGATTATTTAATATTAAATAGTAATTATAGATCTTTTTATTTTTCTATAATAGTCGTACTACTCTACTATCTACTTAAATATTTTATTATTTCTTTTAATTAATATCTAGATTTATAGAGTAAAAGAATCTTATTAAGATTATATCTATATTTATAAGATATTTAATAAAGATTAGAAAGCGAGATTCGTTATTATTCTCGAAAGGCCGTATTATTATATTATTATAATTCTTAAGAGAAATTGCTGAGAAGCACTAAAGAGTTTCGTAGTTCGAATACTCTTATTTAAACTACTATAAGTCTATTAATATTACTTAAGATTAATTAAATAAAGAAGAAAAATATATTAAATTAATAATAAGATTAATAATAGAAGAATTTATAAAAACGATTAATTTTTCAATACGTTTATATATATCCTTCTTAAAAGTATTAATTAATTACTTTAAGGCGATAAATTTAGAAATATCTCGTATTAGCTTATTTAGATAATAATTATAAATACTATATTCTAAGTATTAAAGTTAGTTATCTTTCTTATTATCTAGCTTTATAAAGTTTAATTACTATTATCTTATCTCGTAATAATTCTTATTATTTTAATACTTAGAATTAATTAGCTTTAGTCGATATTATTTAAAGAAATCGAGAATATTTAAAATTATTATTATTATTTAAAGCTTATAAACTCTATTAAAATATAAGTTATAAATAAAGTTAAAGATATTATAATTTTAAACTACGATTTTCTTATATCGTATAAAATACTTTATTTTAATTTAATTCTAAATAATTCGATTAATATTCTATAATATCTTTCTCTAATTCTTATTTAATATATAAATAATCTTTCTTATCTTATATAGTAGAAGTTTAATAAATAAAATATCGCTATTAATAGTTTTTATCTTCGTTATTTATTTAATTATTAGCTTATCTAGAATTATTTATATTTTATTAATATTTCTCTTTAACTCCTTATTCGATAAAGTATATAAGCGAGACTTTATATTCTCTATCCGCTTCTTAATCTTATAATATACTTTTTCTATTATCTTCGATATAATAAAATATATCTCTTATTATAATTATTCTATTAAGAGAATTATCGCTATTATATCTATAAAGAATTTAATTTATAATATAATTAAATATTTATATACGAATAGTAAATAGTACTTATATTCCTTCGCTAGTCTATTATAATATACTCGCTCTTTCTTATATAGTTTTCGCGTACTTATAGAGTCGTCGATTATAATTTTAGACTACTTTATCTTATAGATATTAATTAATATAAGAGTTAAAATAATATCTAACTTCGTATTATAGAACTTATTAATATAAATCTAGTCGATAACGAAGTTATATTCGAATTTTTCTTTATCTTTAATTATAGCTTTTATATAATTCTTATATAATTTAAAGATTATTAAAATTAAGAATCTCTCTTATTTAGATTAAGCTTAATTATTAATTATATATTTAAATAATTTAATATTTATAGAGATTAAAAGCTTAGCGTTAACTCTATTATATCGAGCTAATCTATATATATAAAATACGCGAAATTATATAACGTCGTAATTATTAAGATTTATAAACTTAATAATTTTCGTAAGCTAGATTACTAAAGTCTTTATTAAAATAATAATAAGAAAGAATCTTATTTTAAATATTATTTAAATTATATAATTCGCTTTATCTTTATATAAGTAAATAATATTAAATATCTTAATCGAAGAATATTAGAACTATTAATTCTTTCGAATAAATTATAATATAAGATATTTACTTATAAAGAAAGACTTCTTAAAGACTTCGATAATAATAATATTTTAATATTCTTTAAGAATATTAAATTATAGAGTAAGTTATCGCTTAAATATTTAACTTATTAATAATATTAGAGTTTAAAGAAATATTTATATTAGCGAGTTAAATAAAAGAATTAAATATATTTATTTTATTAAAGTTAAACTTATTTATATTAATAACTTCTTTATAGATATTTACTTAAAAATATTATTATATTAAATTATAGAGTTAATAAATCTTTAAAATAATAGAGATTAATATTTCTCGCGGATCTAAGATATAATTTAAGTCTCTAAATATTTAAGTATTATTAATATTTATATTATTATAATTAAGCTATAAGACTTACTTTATAATTTATTAAATTATATTAAATTATTAAAATCTCCCTTTTTTATTAAGCTTTATCTTTCTATTATATTAATTAATATAAAGAATAAATAATTAATAATACTCGAATATATACTCTAATATCAAATTCCTATCGCCGACCTTTATATTATTTTATATCTTTCTTTAATTTATAATTTTATTAATCTTAATATTATAAAAGTTAATTAATTAAAAAGCGTAATCTTATTTAATTAAAAGCTTTATTAATATAATATCTTTTATTATTAAACGCCTCTTCTTCTATAATAAAAGCGTATTATTACTTTTATAAGTTTTAAATATAATAATATTATCTATTAAATTATTAACGAACTTCTTTTATAAAGAATAATAACGAATTTATAATTAAGGGTTATTCTCGTTTAAGCTAATACTAATAAATTAGAAGTCTATTTTATTTTCTTTATAGATATTAAGTAAATTAGATAATAAGATTAAAGGTCGAGCGATAGTAGAATAGAGAGAAAGTAAAATTTTAATAAAATTAGATTAAGATAAAGTATTATAAAGATTAAGAGAGATTAAAAACTTTAAAACTTACTTTCACTTAATAGAAGAAAAAGCTAAATACTTAAATATTCTAAAAAGTTATTAAGATTAAAAATATAAGTATATTAATAAATCTCGCGAAGTTTTAAAGATATTAGCTTCGATATCTAACGTCTTAATTAAAGCTAGAATTAATATTAATACTTATTATTAACGTAGAAAAATAAAATTAATAAATCTTTAATTACGCGCTATAAGAATATCTACTATTTAAATATATATACTTACTCTTAATACTTATACGTCTCTTATAAATTATTATTATTATTTATAATTAAATTTATATTATTTACTCTATAGATTAGATAAAATAATATTATAAAATTTTTATCGATATCGCTTTAAAATCGTTTCGATTAAAGATAAATAATAAGAGCTTTAAGACTAAGTTATTTCTAAAATTAAGAGATTATTATTAAATTATCTATTAACTTCTAAATAGAGATAAGTTTATATTTATTTAAATTATTAATAATAATAAGTTAAAGAGAGTTAATACTAAAGGGATTTTTAATTAATAATCTATTAAATTAATAGAGATTTATTAATCTCTTAATTATTAAGAGCTTCTAAATTTTCGTATATCTATCTTTCTATATTTCTATTAATTCCCTCTTAAATAATCGCTTCTCTTACTTCGTAGACGCCTCATTAATTAATAAGATTAATTTATATAAAAATTTAAGAAGAAAGTTAAGGTCTTATATAATTATATAATTAAGAATAAGTAATAACTAAATAATCTTACTTACGATAATATTAACCTTTCTCTTATACGATCTTATAGACTTTCTCTAAAAATCTTTATATCTTAATTAACGCGAGAATTTCTCTTCTACTACTTTAAATATAGACTTTAAAAATCGAAATTCTTTATAAATATTATCTTAATTCGTAAGAACGTTTAACTTAGCGACGTCGATTTTAAAATAGAAATCGATTTTAATAAGCGCTATTATTATAAATATATCGTTTAAAAAAAGTATAAATATTAATATAATAATATATATAATGCGATAATAAGAAAATATACGTTAGATTAAATAAGATATAAGATAAAAGAAATTTAAATAAGATTATAGGATTTAAGTTAGATATTCGATATTATTTTTTAGAATATATATTATATCTTTAATTAATTTTAATTAATTATAAGTAAACTTTAATTAGTATTAACTTTATTAATAACTATCTTAATAATCTTAATTAAATATTAATATATTATATCTTTGATTAACTTTAATTAATTATTAATAAAAACTTTAATAAAAGCTTCGGCTAGCGTTAAAATTAATAACGCGTATATCGATTATAAGAATATAAATTTTACTATTATATCTATTAAGAATATAAATTTATTTAATAATAATATAGATTTTCTAAGATCTATTCTCTATTAATAATTTCGAGATTAATAATCTTTAATAGAGTTTAAGCGATAATAATTACTTCGATAATTAATATTTTAAAAATTAATACTTATTTTAACTCTTCAATATAAGAGATAATAATAAAATATAGCGACTAATAGATACTATATTTATATAATTTTTATTTATTCTTTAATCGATTAATAGATAATTAAATTTCTTTTTTAATAAATATATTAATCTTCTTTCTTCTTTATATCTATAAAAATCGATTAATTAAATTATCTTCTCTTTAAATATATATAACTCTTAATAATTTATTCAACTTCGATTATTTATATTTAAAAGACTTTTATTTTAATATAAAGATATATTAGCTAGCTAAATATAATAAAATAACTATATATTATAAATAATAATAAATAGATCTAATATATTTCTTTTATAATACTTAAGATTATTTTTAAAAATACTACTATCTAAATTAAACGATTTAAATTAAAGTAAAATTAATTTCTTTTATATAAAATATATATCTCTAAATTATATACTCTATAGACGGCTTTATTATTTTAAAATAAATATATAAATATAGTTTTATATATATAAAAGCGCTTTAATTATATATATATTAAATATAAAGAAACGTTTAAAAGTAATAAAAGTATTCCTCTCCTAAATAGCTTATTATAAACTCTTCCTTTTTATAAATATCTATTAATATAAGATATTTTTTATATATAGATTTATAAATATCTTTAATATAATTATAAAGAATATAAAATTAAAATTAGACTTCGCGATAAGTAAGGCTAGAGTAATAATATATATTCGTTAAAGTATTAATACGTTATCGATTATTAAAGAACGCGTATCTTATAATTAATTAATAATAAATAAGAGAATATATATCGAGTATATCGCTTCTATAAAAAATAATATAAAAATAATAATAAATTTACTAGATATCTACGAGGTTATAGAAAGCGAAAATCGATTCTTTTATACGCGTCTTTTAATATTATAAACCGCGATATAATTAATAATATTAATAATTTAATAACTCTAATTATTATAAGAGAAGAAGATATATATTTACTCGAAGATAATATAATTATAAATTCGATATTATAATAGTAATTAGATAAGTAGAAGATAGAGAAAGAAGAGATAAATACGATATAAATAATAAACCTAAATAATAAGATAATAATATTTCTTATCTCTATAATAGATTTAAGTTATAATACTATAATTTCGTCTTTAATAATTAACTCTATAGAATTATATTTAAAAGAGCGAAGCGCTAAGAGATTAATAAAATTATAATTCGAATTAAAGTCTCTTAATTAAATAAAATTAATATCTAATTATTAAACTAAGTTAGACGTTAGATTAATATTTAATATAAATAATTTTTAAAATTTATTTAAATCTCGAGAAGATTATACGCTAACGCTATAGTTTTTTAAGTTAAAACTCTTCGATAATAATATTAATAAATTCTTTCGCGATATTTATTTATAATAATTCTAAGATAACTATAACTTTAATAGCGCGAAATTATTAAAATATAAGATATAGAATATATATAATAATAATATCGACGACGATTAGATTAATTAGTCTTTTAAAATTTATAACTTTAATTTTAAATTAGAATTAAAGATATATTACGTTATTTACTTCGATATTATAAGTATTATTAAAGTATTTCTAATATATAAATCTTTTAATATAAGCTTATATTATTAATTTATATATTAAAAAAACGCTAATAAAGCGAGAGTTTATAGCGAGATATATATTACGAATTAATAATAAAAAACGTAGAATAAGCTATTTAATAGCTCTATCGTTATTTCTATTATTTTAATATTAAATAAAATTTATCTCTTTTAAATATATAAGAATTAATATATTTAATTAATTTATATTATAATTAAAAATCTTTAATAAAACGCGTAACGCGCGTATAATAGATCGAGTATAGCGATTCTAGAAATAATATCGATTATTACGAAAAAAGAAGCTAAGATCTAAATCTATTATTACGCTTTAAATTTAATAATCGAAGATAACTTCTTATACTCTCGCGATATATTATTTATTAACGAAATATATTTAATAATTAAAGAATACTTTAAATATAGTATTAATATATAATACGCGAATAATTTAATTCGAAGATATTATCTAATATTAGCTATTATAATATTAAATTATAAAAAATAAGCGATAATTACTTTAATCTTAAGTAATAGATATTATTCTATATATATAATCTCACCTATAGAGAGAAAGCGATTATATTCTCTAATTCTATATTCTAAATAAATACTCGAGTATATAATTAAGTAATTAAGATTATAAAAGAGATATATTAAAAAGATATCGAAATACTTATAAGATATAATATTTTATAATCGTCGTTCTTTTTATCGACGACTACTTCGCTATTAATATATATCGATTATAATACTTCGATATTCTATACTTCTTAATAATTAAGAAACTTATAAACTATTTATTTAAATAATAGATTAAATATATTAAGATTATAAAGATAGAGAATAAGATAAATAAGTTTCTTAATACTCGCTTTTAAGTAATTTTTAGTTATATTAATTTAAGATATATCGAGTTTTTAAGTAAGAAGATATAGTAAATAGAAGAGAATAATTAAATCCTATAGAGGACGATAATAACTATCTTTATATTAATCTTAATTAAATTAAATTTAAATACGCTATATATAAATCGCGCTATTCTTAATCTTATTATACTAGCGAGATATTATTCTTATAATAATAATATTATTTAATATCTACTCATAGCCCTAGCCTAGATTAATTTATTAAAAAAGATTTTTTAAGTATATAAATCTCTAAATAAAACGATAGATAAAGATTACTTTAACTTTCTAAAGTTTTATAATATTAATTACTTACTCGAAATAATATAATTATTTAGCTTACTTAATAAATGTTAGGCCTGATACGTTATAGGCCTTAGCGCTGCTTGCGCTAAGGCGTCGATATCGCATATTCTATATTAGAGTTCCTTTTAGAGTTTAGTTTTAATAATATACCTCGTATACTTAGAGACTTAACGAATATAGATCTACTTTATATACCTCGAAGTTTTAATATTTTTTAGAGATTAGTTCTACTATTAAATATACTATTAAATTTTATAACGATACTATATCTTTTATAGTCTATACCCGCTAGCTAATTATTAATAAACTATATTCTTATAATTCTAATCTCTCTATTTTTTAAAGAAAAAGACTTATTATTATTACGATATTAAGTTTATCTTTAAATTATATAATAAAAAATAAAGATAATATCGAGAGTTACTATAGCGTCGATAATAAGTTTAAGAATTTCTTATTAATAAAAGATCTTATTATAGAATAACGTCTTATAATCGCTAAGGCCGAAAATTATTATCTAAAATAAGAATATAAATTAGTTATATTAGAGGTTTATAATCGCGAGCTTTATAACGCTAACTTATTATCTATAACTAGCGAGAGTTTATCTACGTTAATTACTATTATATCTCTAGCAAATATATTAATTAAAACGAAAATACTTTATTTTAAAAGAATATATTCTTATAAGAATATTAGTAAGAGAGAGTATTTACGCTAGTTTCGCGAAGTCGAAATTAAGTTTTTTATAAGTTTTAAGTATTTTATTATTAATTAATTAAGAATTATTTATTATATATAATTTTTAGAAGATAACTCTAATATTTAATAGTATAAATATTATTAAATTTATAGTCTAAGAAGTATAACTTTTAAATTCTTTAAATAATTCTTATTTAATTTAGTAGCGAATCTAATAAATCGTTATCTTCTCGTATATAAAAAGTGAGAGAAGATTAAATAACGCTTTAATTAGAAGATATTTATTTTTAAGATTTATTTAAAGAAGCTAGAGGTTTATATAACTTTATTTTCTAAGAAGTATTAGATTAATTTCTTTTTAACTAAATTTAGATTAGAGCTTAAGAATAAGATTCTAAATATTAATAATATATCGAAATAATAAAAAGAAATTCTTACTTAGACTATTATATAGAAAAAGATTTTAAAATATATACGCTTCGACGACGATTTCTATTCGAAGTCTTCGAGGGGGTCCGCTAAGGATAAGTCTTTAAAGAATTAAATTTTAAAACCTAAATTAGCTTTAAATAGCGATATTTATATAATGCGTATTTAAGATAATAATATAAAGTATAAAATTAAATTCTTTAACTCTAATTATAAAAAGAATAATTATTTTTATTATAATAAATAAGGTTATTAAATATCTAAGTATTTAAATCTTAATAAATCGCTTATAATTTATATCGATATAGTATTAATAAAAAAAGATTTAATCTTATAATCGCTTTAGAAGCGAGATAAGAATAATAATTAATAAAGATAATTTTTTCTATTCTTATAAAAAAGTAGATAAAGCTTTAAAGTAAATAGAGATAACTCGTTACTCTACTCGATATTAAAGCGTATATTAATTTAATTTTATAAAAGTTTATAATTTAATAGAATTTAAAATCTTATAACGCTATTTTATTATAATTAAAAGCGTTAAGCAATTAAAGTATATATTATTATAGCGTATATTAGCTAAATTACTAATTAATAGATAGTTAAAATTAAAATAGAAAATATAATATACTCTTCTATATTATTAATTAAAAAGACTTTAATATTATATTAAGTATATTTAAATTAAATTAATTATAAATATTATTAAACTTAATAATAAAGTAATAGCAATTTAAAGTTAACGCTAATAAATTATAGATTAAAGAATTAATTAAATTTATTTAAATTATTAAATAGAAGCTAAATATATTTATAATTATATATATTATAATAATATATAGCGAATTAGAAAATAAGCGTAATCTAGAGCTCTTTTAGAAGTTATTAGAGTTTAATAACGTTTTTTTTAATAAAAAAGTAGAAATCTTATTTACGCTTAAGTAGGGGAATTATATTATTAAGATTAAAAGCGATAAAAAGTCGCTATATAGTTCTTTATATAATTTATTTTAAACGAAGTTAGCGAAGCTATAGCGCTATTTAAAAAACTCTCTTTTAGAAAAACTAGATTTATTACTTAACTTTCTTAGTTAAAATATTAATTTTTTTTATTTCTAAAAAGAATAGAGAGCTTTATCTTTACGTTGATTATCGAGATTTAAATATAATAATTATTAAAAATCGATACTCGCTATCTCTAATTATTAAGACTTTAAATCGTTTATATAGCGTTAAAGTCTTTATAAAGCTAGATCTTAAGAATATCTATTATTAAATTTAAATTAAAAAAGATAATAAATAAAAAATAGCGTTTTATAATTGCTATAACTACTTCGAATATTTAATTATATCTTTTAAACTTATTAATATATTAATAACTTTTTAAATATATATTAATAAAGCTTTTACAAATTTAATAAATATAACGTATATAGTATATTTAGATAATATTCTAATTTATAATATTAATTTAGCGAAGTATTAGCGATATATTAAATAAGTACTTAAGCGTTTATACTAGTTTTAACTATACGCTAATTTAAAGAAATATTAATTTTATATTAAACGAGTTAAGTTTTTAGAGTTTATTATATTTATTAAAAATATCGCGATAGATTAGAAATATATCGCTATTATTAAAAAGTAGTTAAAATTAAAAAGTTATTAAAATATATAAGTCTTTTTAGACTTTATTAATTTCTATTAATAATTTATTTATAACTATTTTAGTATAGTAGCGCTATTTATTAACTTACTTAAAGAGAGTAAAAATAATAAGAAATTTAAATTATTAGAGTGAATAGATAACGCTAAGCTAATATTTTAATAGCTTCGAAGTACTTTTATAATTATACTATTTCTATATTATTATAATTTAAATTTAAAATTATATCTTAAGATTAACGCTTTTAACTTTAATATAGAGATTATACTTTTATAATTAAATAAAAATAATTATTAATAATTAATAATATTCTAATTTAAGAAAATAATTTCTATAAAGTAAAATTATAAGATTTATAATTAAGAGCTACTCGCTATTATAATATTTATAAAATAATAATATTACTATCTAAAAGATAATACGTTTTATATTAAGATTTTAATAAATTATAATAATTTTAAGAATTTTATAAAATAGAAGAAATTAAACTCTAAATAAATTCGTTAAGCGCTAAAGTTAGTTATTTATAACTTTAAGATTTTTTATCGAGTAAATAAATTAAACTCTATCGACTCGCTATCGCGATATTTTAATTATAAGAGAATTTCATTATTAAATATTAAACTTTTATTAATATTATAAAATAAGTTTATACTTTAAATTAGCGGCGAGTAATTATAAAGAAGTAAGAAAGTTATAGCGACGATAGTCTTTATATTTTATATTATTAACATCTAGATAATTATTTCTAGAAGAGAGTTTAAGACTATATAAGAAATTATTTATAACGTATTTTAAAGATTAATAAAAATATTAATTCGAGATTTATAAATTTATAATAATTAAATAAGCTCTTTTCGAATTAATATTAATAAGTTAATAATTAAGCGTCGCGTATATAGTTAAATATAAATTTTAAATTTCGAGAAATTATTAAAATATAATAGTTATCTTTATATTTCTAGAGATAAAGCTTTAAAAGAAGAGCTTATTAGTAAATATTATAATAATTTATTATTAGAATACTTTAACGCTATAAAGATATATAAACTACTTATTTATAAATATTATTAAAATAAAAACTTAAAGTAAGTTATCGACTATATTAAGATATATAATATTTATTAATAGATTAAAGCTTCGCGATATCGTTTATATAGCGAATTAAGCTCGCTTCTTATCGCTATTAAGTTATAAAAGAAAATTTCTATAAATTTTATTATTAGTTTATTAGCGAGTAAGTATAAAAATATTATTTACGATATTATTCTAATTATAATAAATTAATTTATAAAAATAATAAGATATATTTTTATATTTATTATAATCGATATCGCTTAGCTAGCGAAAGTATTTTATTTTAAAATAATATATCGCTATAATATATTAAACGATATTATTAATAATAGAGGCTTTATATTTATTAATAGCTTCTAATTCGTTATTTACTTTTATTTTAAAATTAAGCGATATCTAAATATCGCCTTTTACTTATAAATTAATAAGTAGATTAAACGATAAAATTAGATACTAGAATACTTTTTATATATATTCGCTAATAATAAGTAAAATATTTAAATAAAATAACTACTAATAATAGAGTTCGCTTATATAAATAATTAATATTTCTCTATTAAAATAATATCGTTCTTTCTAATATATAAATATTATTCTAAAATTCGTTAAGAGATTAAAAATAACTTTATTAAGAGGAAAATATTTATTATAAATAATAGAATAAAGAAGTTATAAATATTAAGAAATAAGATAATAAAGCGCTTTTATAGCGCGGTTACGACTTAATCTAAATATTATAATAAAATATATTAATTTTAAAGCTATAAGATAGATAATTTAATAATATTAGCGATTAAGAATCTAAAGTAGAAATATCTAAATAAGAAGTTATCTTATAAATTTATAGAATTATTTTAAATTATAGATAAAATAAAGGTATAGATATATTATCTACTTCTACTCTCGATATATAAAATCTATAATATCTTTTATATATCGTTATTTAAATTTTATTATTTTCGCGATTATAATAATATAGTAAAAGTCTTTATATAGATCTTTAATCTTATTAATAACGATAAGCTTTAAGAGATTAAAGAAATTATTAATAAGATTAAATATAAGAAAGATATTTAATATAAAGTTAAATAAACTAATTAAGATAAAGAGTATAATTAATAATTATTAAATAATAAATTTATTAATATTAGCGAGCTAATTTAAGCTTATAAATAGATAAATAATAAGTAAAAGTATTAAATAATAAATAATAAGTCTCTTATTATTAAAGAGTTTAATTAATTATATAAATTAATAATAAGTAAGTAAAAGCGATAAAATAAGATATAATTATTAATTAGATTAAATATATTTCTAGATAATACTTATACTACGCGTATACTTCTTTATACTTACTACTATTAAGATATAAATTAATAAAATAATTATATTATTTAATTATCTATTAAACTCTATTATAAAGAGAGTTTATTATATTAGAGTATATACTATTAATATAGATATATTTTTACTTAGAATAACTATTAAAGAACTATTTAGAAATTCTATATTAGCGCTATTATTAAAAAAAGATCGTTATTTAAATATTCTCTATTATCTTAATATTAAAGATCGAGTTAAATTTATTAATCTAATTCTTTAATAAGAAGATAATTAAAGTATAATCTTTATATTAATATTTATTAATATTCGTTATATATTAATAAAGGCTCTCGAGCTTCTTCTTTAATAACTTATTTATTTTCTTTAATTTCTCTATATACTTATATATCGTTATAAATTAATTTTAAAGATTTATAATTATAATAAGAGTAATCGAAGTCGTCGCTATCGTATATCTCTATAATTTATACTATTAAATAATCTTCTTATTAAGCTTAGCTTATTAATAAAATAGCTTTTAAGATTATTTAACGCGACGATAGCGCTATATTAATTTCTTTATCTATATTTAAAGATATAAAGGAATTTTAATATAGCGATTAATATCGCGCTTTTCGATCTTATAATTATTATAAAAAGAAGATTTATTTTAAATATATAAATTATTATCTTAGTAAAAGTAAGTTCTATATAATAAATTAGATATTAGAATTTATTAGTAATTATATATATAAAGCGATAATAATAGAAATAGTTAAGAGTTAATAATCGCGCCTATAAAGCGATTATACACTTATTATTAAAGTTATTATTATTATTAAAAAAGAATATTATAAAATTATTAGTCTATATATTAACGCGATTAATAATAATAAGATACTTATAATAAAGAGAAGTAGATTACTAATATAATAAGATATACTATATTTATATTAATATTAATATTAATATTATAATATTAAAATAAGTACTTATAAGAGAGATATTAGAAGTTATAAAGAATAAAAATAAATAATTTAAAAGAGATTTTTATATTCTCTATTATAGCGCTATTACTAGTAAATAATATTTAATAATATAAATAGTAGTAATATGGTAATGTTTTACTACTATCTATAAGACCGCGTTACTTAGCTATTATTATTATTTCTACTATTATTAATTAATAATTAAAGATATTATTATAAACGCGTCGCTCTATTAATTACTTTTTTTAAATTCTTATAATAAAGATTATTATTATATTACTTCGCTATAAATATAATATATTATAAAAATAATATTATTTATAGAAAAACTCTTCTCTCTTCTTTTATTTACTAGATTTTTAAGATTTTATTATAAATTTTTAAATCTAATATTATTCGCTATAAAGATTATTAACTAGCGCTATAAAAACGTTAATATTAAGCGTATTAGTTTATTATAAATTATTATTAATTAATATTATAAAAGTAATATTATTCTCGAAGATAATATTAATATTATTATATAATATATTAATAACGCGTCTACGGCGTATAAGAATTATTTCTATTATATTATTAAAATAATATTATAATCTTAATAAATTAACTCTTTTCTCTTATTTCTTTATTAGAATTTAAAGGTTTTTTAATAAATATTCTATTTTTATTTAAGCGTCTAAGAATTAAGACTTAAAAGAAAAGATAATTATTAGATCTAATACGTTATAGGCCTTAGCGCTACTTACGCTAAGACGCTAATATCGTATATACTATATTAAAATTTCTTTTAGAGTTTAATTTTAATAATATATTCTATATATTTAGAGACTTAGCGGATATAGATCTACTTTATATACCTCGAAGTTTTAATATTCCTTAGAGATTAGTTCTACTATTAAATATACTATTAAATTCCATAACGACACTACGTCTTTTATAGCCTATGTTTACTAGCTAATCGTTAGTAGACTACGCTCTTATAATAAATTAACTACTTAAACGAAGAAAAAGACATATATTAAATTCTTTAAAAAATATTATAAACTAATAAATAAGCATAATAACTATATTAAATAAATTATACGTTACGATATTATATATTAGAAAATAATTATAATACGTAATCTCGTTAAGTACTAAGATATAGAAGTATTATTATCTATAATTAAGAGATTATAAAAGAAAAAGAAGAAGATTAAAACGAGAACTTCTTTAAATTTTTATATCTGAGATTAATAAGCGAATAATAAAAAGTGTAATATTATAAGATAAATCTATTATTATAATAGTCGTTATTAATAATTAATAAAGGTTATTACTAAATAATTAAAGTTAAATACTTTTCTCGAAGCTCTAGTTACCTTTATTTAAATAAATCGAATAAAATCGAGGAAATATTATTTATTTAAGAGAGATAATAATATTAATATACGTAAAGCGAATTATAAATAAGTATATTAATATTTAATTCGTATCTATTTTAATATTCGATATTAAAAGACTCTTAAGAAGAATTCTCTAGATATAGCTCGCTTATTTAAAGACGTTGTTATTTATAAATTTATCGATTAACTCTTTTAAAAAAGGTGGCGTAGAAATTACGCTTAAGTTTATAAATATAACTAGTAAACCTTTAATATTAATAAGATTCTTTTAAGGAAACTAATAGAGGAAATACTAGTCGTAATAAAAGTAATAAACCTAGCTCGCAGAGATTTCAGATAAAAATCGACTTATCTATAGAGTATTTTTATAAAGATATTTAAGTATTAATATAATAGATAAGTTTAGAAATATTATAATATAATAAAAGTAGAAAGAACGCAGTTATTAATAGCGCGGAATTTAAAAACTCTTAAAAAACGACGATTCTATAGCCTTATAAATATTAAGAGAAATATATATATTATATTTATATTAATAAAAGATAAGAAATTTTATTATATTAATAGCTTTATCGACTTTAATTAATATAATAATATTTATAATTTAAACTTTCTAAATAAGAGCTATAAAGTAATAAAGAAGATTAATATACGCTATACTATAAGATAATAAAGATATTAAAGATCTAGATCTTAGAATATTAAAAATAGAATTAAATATATAACGAATAAAATTAATTCCAATTACTCTTCTCGACTTAAATATCTTTTTTAACCTAAATATCCTTCTTAACTCGAATACCCTTCTCGACTTAAATAACTTTTAGATTATCTTTAGAGTTCGTTAAGTAAAGAGAAGTTTTATAATTATAGAATATATACGTAAATATTATAATTAGAAAGAGAAGAGAGAATAAGCTCTTTTTTAGTTAGAAAGACGTTAATACGCTTTAAAAAGTATCTAATTAAGTATTTCGACGCCGAAGACTACTATTAAACTAATTCGCGACTTCTTATAACTTAAAGAACGTCATCGTCTATAATAAAGGCTATTATCTAAAGTTCTCTTAAGTTATTAATAGTCTATACGATAATATTAGAACTAAGATATATTATTTTAAAAATATAATAAATTAGAAGAAAGTTTTAACGTAAGCTATTATAAAGAATATAAAACGATAAGAATTATTAATAATCTATATAATAATACTAGAATCGAAATATATTATTTTAAAAATATAATAAACTAGAAGAAAGCCTTAATATAAGATATTATAAAAGAAGATCTATATATATTACTACTCGCTATATTCTTATATATATAATTATTTAAAAGTTAAAACTTCTAACTTAAAAAAGTCGATTTCGATTTTATAAAAAAAATATTCGATATTTTAACGAGTATTAATATATATAAATTCCGAAGAAATTTAAATATTAAGAGAAGAGATTAATAGAGTTAAGATTAAGTAATAGAGATATAAATATATATTATCGATCTTTATATATATTATATTAACTTTAACGCGATTATAGCGATAAGAAAATATATTAATAACGATTTTTCTTCTTAGATAATTAGCGCTTATAAGATATATTATAAATAATAATATTCTTATCTTTAATAGAGAAGATAGATTACTTAATATAATAATATAAATTTATATATATAGATTTAATATCTAGCGATAATATTATTAAATTAAATCGAATTAAGCTTATAGCATAACTAAGTTAAATTAAACTCGACTTATAGAGTTAAATTAATATCGCGAATTATAGAAATAATAAAATATTAATATAAGACGATTATTATTTCTAAAAAAATTATCTAAATAGTATATAGTAATTACTAAATTAGCGAATATTATTCGAATAATATATAGTAATTATTAAATTAACGAATATTATTCGAATAGTATATAGTAATTATTAAATCGATAAATAGTATTTTAATAATAAATAGTAATTGCTAAATCGGCGGATAATGTATGAAAAGTAGATTATAGTTACTAATTAGGCGGAATTTAAGTAGATTTTAATTAGATTTACTAATCCGACGGATTTTATAATTTCCGCGACCAACGCGCGATCAGCAATTTCAAATTTTGTAGGAACTTTTCAGATTTGCAGATGTAGTTTGCTTAGCTAGATCCTTAGGGAATCCTTAGAATCCCTTCTTTATAGAATCTACATCCTCTTCTACCCACACGAGCCTAACCATACCTTATTCTTTAGAGGTCTCTACCCGAATCTTTTTATAACCCTAAAGTAGAATCATCTTTACTATTATTCTTACGTATTTTTAAAATCTTTATTTAATCTATTTAACTATAATCTATTATTATTTATTTTTCTACGAAATTTCTTACTGAAAATCTTATTATAAAAATACTTTTTTGAGTTATTTAGTTCAGAAAGTCTCTTTTATTTATTAAATTATTTCTCGAGACTTAAAAAGTCTTTAATAAATATCTTAAGAAGTTATTATTATCTAACTTAATTCTCTAGCTATTATTATTATTTATTAAAACTCTCTTATTATTATAAAAGTAAGTAAGTTATAATATTATTATTCTAATAAGTATTAAAAATCTTCTTAAAAAATTAGCTTACCACTATTCATCTACAAATCTGAAAAGTTTCTGCTAAATTTCAAATTGCTGATCTTGCGAATAGGGCTGAAATTAAGAATTCCGCCGGTTCAGCAACTATCTCAAAAATCAGTTAAAATTCCGCCGATTTAGTAACTATCTTAATCTTTTCGCCAGTTCTATTAGTTTAGTAGTAATACGTATGAAAAAGAAAAGTTCTAATAATTAACGTTACGACGGCAAGGTTCTATAACGACGAGTATCAACGTCAATTCAAATTTAACTACGGAATTAAACGATTTAATAAAATTAGTTATATGAATAATACTCTAATATAGCGTATAATAATACGTATATTAATAATAATATATATTAATATTATATATAGAATAGTACTTAGAGTATATTAGAGTACATTACGTAAAAATTTTTAAGTTGCTAAAAATTTTTTAAAGTTGCTAAACTAATAGAACTGGCGAAAAGAATTAGATATAAGTAAAGTCTGCTTAATAGGCTAAATCGTGCTAAATCGTGCTTATGGTGCGGACCCGACGGAAATCGTGCGGAAAGGAACTTTCAGATTTGCAGATGTTATCTTAACGCTTTAAACTTTTTAAGAATTTCTCTTAATAATAATTCTATAAATTTTATAATCTCGTTATTAGAATCTTATTAGAGTACGCCTTTTTTAGATTAATCTAAAGCTTTTATATAATCTAATATTCTTTCTAATAATATTATAAAAGTAATTATATCTTACTCTACGTTTATTATATATAATAATTTTTTTAAAATTACTAATATATTAGTATTAAAGTAACTTTGAAAGTTTAATTTTAATATAGAGGATTATTAAGATAAAGAAGATTATTTTCTCTTAGTTAAATATCTAAGATATCTTAATATACTTCTTATTAATAATACTTTTAAGTAATTAAAAAGTTATTTAAAAGTTATCTAATTTTTTATTAAAGTAGAGTATATTAATTCTTAATAAATAATCTAATAGTTTCGAGCTATATTCTATAAGAAGTTTTTCTTAAAAGCTATAGAAGTAAGTATAATTTTATTTCATATCGAGATTATAAATCTATATTAACGTCTTAAAAAATCTCTTATTTTTTATTTTAAGCGTGTTATTAACTTAATATAGAGAGTTAAAATTAAGAATAAGTCTATTATTACCTCTAATATTATCTTTAATCTTCTTAAATCTACTATATTCGATACTATTCTCTATATCTTTATTAGAGAATTAAATAATTAAAAGATTTAAAAGAAAATAATAAGAGATATAATATCTTCTAATAGATCTCTATATATAATCTATAATTTTATAAAAGAAGTATAATATATTAATATCGAAATCTAGAAGCTTTTAGATAAAGAATTAAGATTCGATTAGCTATAGTTCTATAAATCTCTTATAAAATAAAACTTATCGAAGTAATAGACAACTTTTTTACTTACTTCTCATTAAGCTATTAAAGCTTCGAGACCCTTATATTATTAGTTTTAATTCTTCTATACGAATCTATCGAAGTAGCTATTAAAGACTTTTATAGAATTTTAATATTTTACGTAATTCTAACTCTTAGAGTATCGTCGTTCTTTATATAAAGTTTCTACTTTTACTCTTACTTCGACTTTAATCTTAACTTAGAATCTTAATAAAGAAAACGCTAATAAAAGTAAATTCTCGAATTCTATAGCTAATAATCGCTTCTATAACTATTAGTTTATTTTAAAAGATATACTCGATTATAGTATTTTAAAAAATCTTTATATTAATAATATTATCTATTAATCTTATAGAAAAAATAATTAAATATCTATTAAGTATAATATTAAGATTTATATCTCTTCTAATTATAATAATACTTTACTATCTACTTAAAAATAGTTATATCTAAAAATACTTATTTTTAAGAATAATCTATAGTTAAACTTTACTTTCGTTAGATTCGAGGAGTTTAATAGATCTTCTAGATCTTACGAGATTACCCCTTCACAGAAATCTTCTATAGCTTCTTCTTCTTCTTCTTCTTCTTCTTCTATTAGATCGAGTTAAATAACGCCTTTAAGTTTTATAAATTCTTATATTTCTTCTTATTCTAATTTAATATAGTTCGAAATAGTAAAACTAAATTAATTTTATTTCGCTAACGTAAAAATCGCTAAAGCTTTTCTCGATAAAGAATTAGAATCTAATAAATGAGTTTATATAGAAGAAGTATTAGTATTAATATCGATATTAGTATCTTAGCGATAATAAGAGAAATAGTCTAAGAGATCTTAATTAGTATTTATACTATTATAGTAATTTATATTATAATAATTTTAGATATCTTAATATTAGTAAAAGTAGTCTAGTATTAACCTAAATTTCGATATTTCTTTTTATTTATTATAAGTTTTTACTTAAATAGATTTATAGTAGTCTTCGATAGTTATAGATTAAAGACCTTTTTTCTAGAACTAGTTATATCTATTTTAGATTACTTTAAAAGAAGAGCGTTTTAAATATAAGAGTAAGAAGTAAGTTAATAAGAAAGTAGAACCTCAGCCTTTAATAGACCTATTTAATAAATCTAAATATAATTTTCTTATTTCGATTCGATATATACTTTAGAGTACTAAAGTCGATATAAGTTAAATAAATCTTATAATATAATTATCTACTATATATAAGAAGTTAAAATATCTTTATACTCGAGTTTTTAAGAAATGAACTTTAAAGTCTATTATAAATACTATATAAGTACCTTTAATTAGCTTTTAACTTACTTTTATTTAGTAAATTTTATAGATACTTATACTATCTCTAGAGTATCCGTAAGTCTATTAATTTATATCGATATTTCCTTCTATATCTATATCTTAAATATCTATATCTTAGTTTTTTTAATAGATTTTAAAAAATTCTACTATATTAGTATTTGTATTTTAGATTAATACTTCTACTATAAAAGCTGAGAAGTATATACGCTTTCTTAGCTCTCTTATGGGTGTAAATAAGATATTTTAT
This sequence comes from Letharia columbiana, assembly GCF_014066305.1. Lineage (NCBI taxonomy): Eukaryota > Fungi > Ascomycota > Lecanoromycetes > Lecanorales > Parmeliaceae > Letharia > Letharia columbiana. Next base: position 180,498 of record NW_023501077.1, read on the forward strand.
ATTTTTATTATTATAAAGAAATTGAATAGATTTAACGTTAGCCTCGAGAAATCTTATACTTAGACGAATTAAGGTTTTGATATAAATATAATATCTTCTAAACTAGTACACCTTTTAGGTCTATATCTTTACTTACTTTCGAAGATTAAATTTAAAAATCTTTTTATATATATAACGAATTATTATAATATTATATTAGAATATTAAATATAGCTTATAATTAATATAGAAGAAATTTAAAGAAATATTCGATACTTTATAACTTTGAAAGTTATATTTATTATAAAATTAGAGAGATTTAAATATCTTAATCTAATTCTTAAAATTTCGTAACTTTAAACTATAGATACTTTTATTTCGATTTATTTTTCTACTATTTTTCTAGAAGATAGATTAAAAGATAAGAAAGTTCGAAGAATCGTAGATTCGAAAATAGTTTTTTATAAAGATTATAATTTATTAATATATCTTAAATTCGCTATAATTATCTCGAAGGCTATTAAATAGAATAAGTTAAAGACTTTTTTTAAGAAAATTAATTTTTTAGAATCTAATAGTTCTTTTAATTCTAGAGATAATTTATTAGATATTAAAGAGATTAAGCGTTAAAATTTTTAGTAAATTAAGTCTATTTTAAGTAAAATATTAAATTATTAAAGCTTATAAAAGCTTATCTTAAGAATTTAAGCCCTTTAAATACTTTTATTATTATCTTTAAAGTTTTTAATTCTTTTTTTATTAAAGTAAATAATTATTATAAGCTTTTTAAATTAATCTATCGAAGTTTTTAATACTTTAAAAACGCTAATATTATTATTTTTATAAATATCTCTTAAGTAAGTATTTTCTACTAAAAAAATAATTCGCCGAAGTCTTTTATAATATTTTTTATTATTAGAATTTAAAGAATAAGCTAGTAAGTTAAAATTAAGATTAATTTTTAAATCGCTTATTATTATAGTAGAGTAAAGACTATAAATATTATAATTACTATATTAATATAAATATCTTAATAAAGAAGATCTAAGAGATCTATTTTATATAAATCTTATTATATATTAAATATATATTATATCTAATATAAAGTCTATTTTCTCGAAATCTTAGAAACGCTAGCTTACTTATACGAAGTAATAATTAAAAAAATTTATTTAAGATAGTCTTAAAGATAATATCTATAAACTTATTAAGTCTATAAATAAATATCTATTTTAATAAAATATATAAGCTATTATAGTAGATAAAGTTAAAAATTTAAAATCTATTAATAAGTCTTAAATAACTTTCGATTATTTATAAGTTATAAAGCTTTTTTTAAAAGCTTATCTCGAGCTAAGCTTAAAAGTTTATAATTATCTATTTAATTTCTATTATAAATACTTATTCTTAATTAATTTAAAATATATATATCTTATAATACCTCTATATCCTAACGATAAATATTATTTTACTTTTATTATTTTAAATATTAATTAGATATAGTTTATAAGAATATAATAGAGATTATAATCTATAGACTTTATTATAATAAAGCTAACTTATAAAATATTTAATTTTATTTCTTTAAAATCTTCTTTATTATATTCGTCGAATTCTAAGATTTTATTATCTCTTATATTTTATATAAACGAGTTTTTTAATAGCTTTTACGATTTCGAGATTTTTTTTTAATAGTATTACTTCTTTCTAAAGTCGAATAAATTAAATTACTCTTATTCTTTAAGAAACTATAATTATTTATATTATTAATTAAGGTCTTTAGCGTAACTTATATTATTAAAAAATATATTTATATTTTTAAAGAACGAGTTACTAAAGTAGCTAAGTAACTTATTTCTTTAAATTAATCGAAAATTCGAGATTTCTTAGAAACTATCGATATTACACGTCGATAAATAAAAAACTTCGCGGAAATTATAAGATCTCTTTTTAGATTTATAGAAAAGATAAAATAGCGATAAACTTAAGTAAAATAATTATTCTTCGAGATTCTATATATTAAATATATTATAAAAATAAATATATATAATATTAACTTAAATCGAATCGTTTATATATATACTAATACTTCCAATTTTACAGCTAGATATACTATTACGTAGTATTATATTCTTATATTATAAGAAGCTACTCTATTAAAAGCTTTATAATCTTAAAAGCTTATCGTAATAAAAAAGAATAAAAAAGTATTTATCTTATATAATTTATTTATCTTTAGTCTTATTTAAAAGAAATACTCTACTTATAAGCGAGAACTTTATACTATTATTATATTCTATAAAAAGTATAATTACTTATATAAGTACTTATATTAATTTACTATAATATATATTAATTATAAACCTCTTATATACTTTCTTAATTTAGATTTTTATAAGAAAATCTACGAATATTAGATTAATAGATTTTATTATTTAAATTTTACTATTTAATATATATCTAGATCTTAAAATAAAGCTATTAATAATTTATCGAGAATCTTATTTAATATTAAATATTTAGAGAATATTATAATTATATAAGTATAATAGAAACTAGAGAATTATAGCTTGAAATAAATCTAGAAAAACGATAAGAATAAATTTAACTTATTTTTAATAATATTTATTAAATCGAAGTAACTTAAAGTCGTTAATAGAGATACGCTATATAATATTTCTTCTTTCTTATTAAAAGCTATTTCTATTATAAAAACTATAAAACTATTTATAAAAGCCTTTAATAAGATTAATAAGAATATTAAGATTTAGATTAAAGCCTATTATAGTAATATCTAATTTAATAAAATCTACGAATTTCTTATTATAAGCTTTTCGACTTCTATTATTACGCTATTTCGAAAAGCTTTTAAATATTAAATAATACGATATATTTTATAGATCTTTCGAGGAGATATATATTTATCTTATATACTAAAAGAAAAAATATTTATAATACTTCGAGAAGTTTATAATAAAAGTAAATATTAAATTAAGATTAATACTTTAATAAGATTATATAGTTATTACTAGTCTAGAAAAATATAAGATATTAAAAAGTATATTATTAGATATCTTAAGTATACTAAGTATAGACCTACTATTAAATCTTAGTCTTTATATTCTATTAAAGTTATATACTCTTTTTAACTTATAAAAATAAATTTTATAAACTTATTTAAAACTATTAAAGTAGAATCTACTTTTATACTCGTAAAAGTTTATTATATAAATAGATTTACGATTTCTTTTACTACTATATCTATTAATATAAAAAATATTATCTAATATCTTAAATTATTCTTTATTATATATAGAAAATCTTATATCTACTATCTTAATTATAATTAATATTTCTTTAATAATAAATTAAAAGAATTCTTAAGATTTAAAGATATTATCGTTATATATAATTCTTTTAATACTTCTAAAAATATAAAGATAATTGAGATTTATAATAAATTTCTAGAAGCGATACTTCGTAAAAATTCTCTTTATATCGAATTAAAATGAAATTAGTAATTATTAAAGACTAGAGATTCGATTAATATATAAATTATTAAATATCTAAAAATCTCTTTTATTAGTATTCTTTTCGAATCGCTATTAGAAGCTTCTATTAGTATATCTATCTTATATATACTTTTTAAATATAATATTTCTACTTAAGTAGCTAAGTTAAAGAATTTTATTAGTTATATTTAAATTATATAATAATATCTTATTTACTAGATAAATCTTTATAATATAATTAAATAGCGTTTAAATTAGTAGAAAGAGAATATAGCTTTTTAATATAATAAGAGAATTAAGTAAATTACGTATTATATTAATAATCTAATTATATTATATTAGAAGAATATAGAAAAGCTAGAGACTCGCTAAAGAGATTTATTTCGAATAAATAAATATAATAGATCTTATAGAAGATTCTTTATACTTATATAATTTAATAGCTAAAAAATTAGATATATATTTTATAGAGATTAGCTTAAGAAATTTATTACTTATATAGACTATCTTCTAGATCTCGCTATCCCCTTATTACTATAATAATAAATTATTCGATATCTTCGCTAGAAGCTTTTCTAGAGATTTATACTTTTTATAGAAAGCTTTAGAATCTATACTTTCCCGAAGTTCATATCTTCTCGAAGTCTATACTTTCTCGGAAATATATGCTTTTATAAAGTAAAGTTTAAACTACCTACAGAAGGCTTTAACGTTCTTACTTTCTATAGTATTATATGAAAATAGTTATAGGAATAGTAGTAGTTTTATTCTTACTTTAGGTGCTATGCTATACTATAGCTTTATTTCTTTTACCTACATTTATATATAGCTTTATAGTCGCTAAGGCTCTGTCTTATTTGTTCCGTAGTAGTCGGAAGGTGCTTCCTGCGGGGTCGTTCTTTCTAGCTTTATATAGTATAGTTTGCTTGGCTAGATCCTTAGGGAATCCTTGGGATCCCTCCTCCATAGAATCTACATCCTCTTCTACCCACACGAGCCTGGTCATTCTTGTTCTTTGCCCGGAAACAGCACCCGGATGTGAGGGGGGTGTCAGTATATCAAAATGGGGTGTACATTGATCACGTCCCTACTAATAAAACGATTGATTACATTTTAGCAGTCGTGAGTTTTAACCAGACCTTAGTTCCGACACCAGAGCACACTAAGCTTCCATCAGTGCCCCCAAGTCATAAGGTAGAATCGGTTCTGTTAGGCATTCTTTAATTACATCAGTCTGCATCTTGCACCTCGGAGCTCACGATTACCTTAGACATTATGCATAAGACATCCCCTTCCCAACATGAACATGAAGATGATTTCAAAATCAAAGGCTTAGAGCTCCCCTTGTTTTCCTTTACCAATCATCCTCTCTGCTCTCTCAGCGCGCATTCCTGTTCAGAACATTGTCTCATTGCCTCTCAACGCATTCACATACGCTACATCTTCTCCACCCAAAGGCCTCACTACTTCAGTGCTTGTCGTTATGGCAATCCGCGTTGGTGTGATTGGTTTGTCTGCCAGGGCCAAAACCTCTTGGGCTAGTTCTGCACACTTGCCATATCTTCAAGCGTCTGGGGGTAGATATGCCATTACTGCTCTTTGCAACTTTTGTGTTTCGACCGCGCAATCTGCTATCGAGGCCTACAGTTTGCCTGCCAGTATATTTATTGTGAGTGGCCTCTGGCATCGAATCTGGAAGGAGCTGAAGAGCTAGATGCTTTGGCCAAAGAGAACAATGCCCGGACAATGATCGGGCTCCAGGGAGAGCTGTCGCCACTAATACTGAGGGTCAAATCTTTGATCGAACAAGAGAACAAGATCGGAAAGGTCCTTAGCAGCTCCATCATCGCAGCGGGTGGGACCAGAACGCGCGACAGTATAGTAGAGGGGCTGAGATACTTTACCCGGAGGATTGTTGGTGGCAACATTATTACTATTGGACTCCGCCATATGATCGACTTCGTGATGCTGGTACTGGGCGAGCTGTCAGCTTTCCGATCACCGCTGAATATCCAGCGCCCCCAGGTTCCAATTATGGGCATCGATGGGACCGTCATAGAAAGTGTCGCCACAGTTGTTGCCGACCACATCATGCTCCTAGGTCTTTTAAGCTCTGGCGCTCCATTGTCTGTCACCTTCCGTCGTGGACCTCCATTTAAGGGTACGCCCGGCTTCATATGGTCGATCCATGGCGAAAAGGGGGAGATCCGGATCACGGCGACTGGGCCCGCACTGCAGGCCAATGATGATGAAACAAAGTTGACGCTCCACACTTTCGATCAAGAAGAAGTCGAAGTTATCGAATGGGATCGGCATTTCAAAGACCCGCCACGACCGGCTCGGAATGTGGCCGCAATGTATGAAGCATTCGCAAATCGAGAGACGGAGAAGTATCCGGATTGTACCCACGCGGTGCTAAGACATAGGCAGATTGAGGAGGTATTCAAAAGTGCTGAGGAGGGTCGAAGGGGTGTGTATCTAGGATGAATCTTCTGCAGTGGCACCTGTCGTACGGAGGCAGTAGACAAGCCGTCAAAAGATGTGGGGATTCTGTGTGCTAGTTTGCGTTTGGTCTTGCATAACAAGCTAATTGACAATCACATCGAACGTACTACTTGGTGAATGATTCGTAAACCCATCTCACTTGCCCGATCCTTTCCCTATTTGAAAACCTTGATGGAACAAGCCAAAGTACCATTACTTTCCGGCATCTGTTCATTTGCTACTCCGAGGTTCACCAACCGACACAAATGCCTGCCACAAGAAGACGCCCCACGCTCCGTCCACTACTTGTACGACGTCCTCGCCATATTGTACAATAGCTTCCATCAACAAGCCATCTTATGCCTTGCCAAGCATCAATAGCAGAGTCCAGAAGTGCTTAGAAACCGAGTGCTGCCTGTCGCCACCGCAGGAGGCACGACCGGCTCCTGTGTCAACACCAGTGGTGACGACACTCAAAAATCGCAACACACGGCAGAACATCGATCCAAGCAGGCCCCTGTAGTCTCGCCTAGGAGATGGCAACGACGGCAGGTGCGACCATTTCTTGCTCTGCAATCTCCCCACCAGCTTCTGTCTCGGCCCACGAACCCCACAACCCTCTTTTCGCACGGATGCGTAAAGGTCCGGAGAGAGTGTCTTCAGCTTGCTCAACCTTGACAGCATCTTTAGTTGCCAATACTAGCACTTCGAAAAACATCTTCGTTGCATCAACTTTGCTGGTGGTATCTTCAGGGAGCAGCTGCTGGAACAGGATGTTGGCCTTCTTCTGCTGAGATGGGCTGCCGTCGGCGGAGGATCCAAAACGGTCACGGAGAAGGTGTACTGCATGCTTTGTGCCCTGAGACACAGCTCCTTGCTCCATTGGGTGCAACAAAGGAGCAGTGGTGTCGTCGAATTGATCTCTTGCAGCCTCATCGTCTTCTTCATCGTCTTCGCGTCCGGCCAAGCCAGGACCTTCATCATCATGCGCAGGAAGGAAGCCGTCATCGGCTGGAAGGTCAATCGCTGCAGATTGCTCTCGTGCTGCAGCACCGCCGCCAAGGCCAAGACCTTCATCGGAAGCGCCGAACATGTCGTCCTCGGGGATCTCGAGTTGCGGCATATCGTCCATGCCTGCTTGGGCTTCGTCCTCGCCGACATCCGCGACACCACTGTCACGCTTTCTCTTCAACTCGCCTGATTTTCTGACTACCTCGATAGATAAGATGCCTCTGAGCTCGGGTGCCCATCCCTTGGCCCGACCTTCGCCCATAATATTTGAAACAAAGTCGCCGTTCTTCTGCATGTTCATCAAGTTCAACAACATCGGGTCTCGGGACAAGTAGGAAGCTGGCTTAAGAATCGCTGATCTATCTACCTGTTGCTGCTTGATCTGAGTCGAAGAGAGCATGGTTTCTGAGTCTGTTTGAATGATTTTCCTTTTCTTAGCTTTATGGGTCGCTTGGTGCATTGAGGTTTCCTCTCCCTCTTCGTTGATGTTGGTAGCATCAAAATCGCGCACAACACTCGAACGAACCGAAGACAATGGCGATTGAGATGCTCTCTGAAGACGAGGATCAGCAGGGACAGAGGGTCCTGTAAGTGCATCATCCATTGGCAGTATAAAGTCATCTGCATCATCGAGTAGCATGCGACCACTGTCAGGCATTTCATCATCGCGATCTTCAATTAGAGATGGTACTCGGCTGCTCAGCCGGGTTCGTGTGTTCTCGTCGTAGCCAAAGTCATGCTGAAACTTGTCCTCGTCCCCTATGAGATCATCTTCCAAGCTTCTGGGGGGAGGTGCCTTGCGTCCGACCTCGATACTTGGCCCGTCGTCGAGTCCGAGATCGAGGTCTAGATCAATGTTCATGTCTTCTTCATCGAATTCGGCCCTTTCATCCCTGGGAGGTTCATGGCGCCCGATTTCAATGCTCAAGGGATCTGAAAGCACTTGACTGTTCCAATTCAGAGGGTCGTCCTTCTTGGTGCCGAAATCGATGTTCATAGGGCGGAAGTCGAGTAGGGAAGGGTCGAGATCGGGCATCATTGGATCACTAATTCTATCCGCTACTGTAAGGGCAGCTGCGCTGGGCATGTTTAGATTGGCCGGAAGATCGACGTTTCCGGGACGGAAAGCCTGAAGTTGTGAACGATAGTACGAGTGATGGAGCACCTTAACTTACCATCTTGATTTTGAGCAACGCCTCATTGCAATCATCTAGGAGGTATCTTGCCTTCCGACTATAGATTCTGACCACACCCAGGAGTAGCTGGCCACTTAGACGAAGGGCCATCGGCGCCGTGCCTTGATCAACAATGGCGTTGACGCTGCTCTCAATGTTGGATTGTAGAATATGTGTTTTTGATAGCTTGCGCTCCAAGTTGGCGGAAAGCCAGACGCGAGCCAGAGGCCCGGTCTTGGAGAGAAGAGTCTCCGAGTAAAACATTTTGGGCAACGACTGGATCAAAGAGCATAGAACCTTGTAGTAACTGCTGAAGCTGGACGTATCGTGCGCTCAATGTGGGAAAGACTCGCTCCAAGCTGCACTGTTGATAGGCGCGTCGATTGTGTACGTGTAGCAGGAACAACTTAATCAGCACTTGCAGCAACACTGGTCCTTGATTCCAGCGACAGACTGAGACGCGATTCAGTAAGAGTAGCAGTGGGTTTGCCGGAGCTGAGTCGTGCAATGCGCTGGAAGGAAAGGCAGGATGGGAATGTTGTGGCTGGAGCCGGGCGCTACTAAGTACTTACCCTAGGATGCAGTGTACCGGAGGATGCAATGAATATTTGCTATCTCTAAGATTATAACGAGCCCGTTTGCAGTATGGTCGTCCCAGAGGAACTTATTTTAACTGTTATTCGCTCACCAAATGGCTTCATCAAAGTGAATTTCCAAACTAGTACAGCTGCTGCTGGGTCTATGTTTGGTGATGTTATAGATTACCGGTAATTTTGCATCCTCGGGTAAATTGCATCTCAACCCTCACGCTAAAGTCTTGCAATGTATTGTACATTGGAGTCCCGAGAACTATGTTTTGCGAACAATTCAAATAGAAGTATTGTCATTCACCGCAGCTTAAACATACATTCAGGCGATAGATATCTGCACTCTTTCTTTCGTCCCGCCCTCGGTACATTGCATGCGGAGACCCGAAGGTGGAACTCTCTGAACACCACGGACGAAGAGCATAGCATTCGCCAATCTGTCGGCAGCGGCACTTCGGGCTGAAGTGCGGCCGTCAGCTTGACTACCTTTCCGGTCATGAAATTATGTCAAGACCTCATACTCCCTTACCTCTCCCCAATGGCCCCAACTCGAGGAACATGCACCAAGGCTCCAGGCCGGGGACACCCCGCCCCATGTTCTCTGGCTCGGTGAGAAATGGCTAACTACGACCAAATTTGTATCTGGCAGCATTGGCTGACTGCTTCTTCAGGCGGGCACCTCAGCATACTCCCTCCTCACCCCTGAAGAGACCCAGCAACGACTGAATACATCACTCACCCGAGGTCTATCCCCTTCTGATGCCGAAGCCAGGCTTCTCCAGCATGGGGCAAACGAGCTTCCACATGAAGAACCTGAGCCCTTGTGGCTTCGCTTCCTGAAACAGTTCAAGGAAACTCTCATATTGCTCCTACTGGCTTCTGCTGTCGTGTCTTTCATCATGGGCAATCTGGACGACGCAGTCAGTATCACTATCGCTGTGACAATCGTAGTCACGGTTGGTTTCGTACAAGAGTATAGATCAGAAAAGTCCTTGGAATCTCTCAACAAGCTCGTCCCGCACTATGCTCATCTCATCAGAGGTACTCCAGAAGGCAAGAGAAGACTTGGTCAAGATTTACAAGAAGGAATTGAAATGGAGCCAATACCCAACGGCTCCGTTTCCTCCCTCGGGACGGCGTCAACCACCGTCCCCGCCCGTCAATTGGTCCAAGGTGATTTAGTCATTTTTTCCACAGGAGATAGAGTACCTGCAGACATACGGATCACTAGTGCGGCAGATCTATCCATCGACGAGTCAAATCTGACTGGGGAGAACGAGCCAGCCTTAAAGCAAGCTGGTGCACTGGATCGCGCACAAGCAAGGCCAGCCCCATATGGCCGGTCTCCATCACCTTCATACGCCTCGCCAGCAGCAGGAACTGTAGGGGCGGACATAAGGCTCAATGAACAAGTCAATATTGCTTTCATGGGTACGCTGGTTCGGTCGGGACACGGTCAGGGTATAGTCATAGGTACTGGAGCCGGCACAGAGTTTGGTGGAATCTCAGCATCGCTGCAAGAAATCGAGAGCCCTCGAACGCCTCTACAACTCTCAATGGATCGCCTCGGGCAAGAGTTGAGTTGGATGTCATTTGGAGTCATTGCACTAATAGTTATAGTTGGACTATGGCAAGGGAGAAAACTACTGGAGATGTTTCAAATTGGGGTTTCGCTCGCCGTGGCTGCTATACCTGAGGGTCTTCCGATCATCGTGACAGTAACGCTTGCTTTAGGCGTTCTGAGGATGTCTAAACATGGCGCAATTGTTAGGAGACTACCGAGCGTGGAGACCCTTGGCTCAGTGAATGTCGTTTGCAGCGACAAAACTGGTATTTTCCCTACTTGACCAACTACCGACGGATATTGATGCAGGCTCCAGGCACATTAACCCTGAACCACATGACAGTAACAAAGCTGTGGCACTTCGACGCACCGTACCCCATTGAGGTAAACATAGACTTGGTGTCCGCGTCACCCGACCCTGCTACGCGAACAATACTGCGGGTCGGCAATATTGCTAACAACGCTCGACTGTCTCGCGCTAATGCGAGCTCACCGGCGACTGCATCCTCTGCCGCGATCATGTCGTCAACACTTGGCCAGGACCCAAACGCGGTCAGCGCCAAAAGCCGTTGGGTTGGTCAGCCGACAGATGTTGCTATCTTGGACCTTCTGGATGCTTTCGGCGAGGACGACGTTCGCGATCGGATCGGAGCACGAAGTGCAGAGACGCCGTTTAGTTCTGAACGGAAATGGATGGGAGTAGTCATCGCGGCTAACCATGGTAAAGATTTAGGAAACGGAGTCGAAGTTGCCTACATCAAAGGCGCTCTGGAACAGGTCTTGAAGCGATGTGATACTTACATCTCCAAAGACGGAAAGGAGATCGTTTTGGACGAGCCAAGGCGACAAGCCGCCATTTCTGCTGCAGAGAAGATGGCAGAGGATGGCCTCAGAGTCTTAGGGTTTGCAAGCGGCTCGAACAGAGATGCCACAAGATCGGCCAAGTCTGGACAGGCTCCAAGTCGTAGTGGCACACCGCGACCAGGTGTCGCTCGTGATGGTAGCCGTCAATCAAACGAAGATGCGTACCAGGGCCTTGTGTTTGCTGGAATAGTTGGCATGAACGATCCACCTCGAAAAGATGTTGATAAGTCGATACGGCGGCTAATGACAGGCGGCGTCAAAGTCATTATGATCACTGGGGATGCTGAGACAACGGCCGTTGCTATTGCAAGGCGCCTAGGAATGCCTCTTAGCTCCTCGAGGGCAGGGTATCGACCGGTTCTAAGAGGTGACGAGCTAGACCAGATGTCTTCAGAAGAGCTTGCTGACGCAATGGCTGGGACCTCGATATTTGCCCGTACAAGCCCTGAGCATAAGATGAAGATCATCCGCGCTTTGCAATCTCGAGGCGATATTGTCGCAATGACGGGAGATGGCGTCAATGATGCTCCGGCTTTGAAGAAGGCGGATATTGGCATCTCCATGGGCCTCCTCGGCACTGATGTTGCGAAAGAAGCAGCCGACATGATCCTCACCGACGACGACTTTTCCACTATCTTGAGCGCCATCGAAGAGGGCAAAGGCATCTTTTACAACATCCAGAACTTCCTCACCTTTCAACTCAGCACCAGCGTCGCGGCCCTCTCTTTGGTGCTCCTGAGCACTTTCCTCGGCTTCAGCAACCCTTTGAATGCGATGCAAATCTTGTGGATAAGTAAGCCTTTCAACTTAGTTTTTGGACTCGGGGATTGCAGCGCTAATTGCTATGACTAGACATCCTCATGGACGGTCCCCCTGCTCAGTCTTTAGGCGTCGAGCCCGTAGATCCTGCAATCATGAATCGACCACCTCGTTCCAGAGCCGCACGTGTTCTCACTCGCCCTGTCATCCAGCGCGTTCTCACGTCCGCGACTGTCATCATGATAGGCACCTTTGGTATTTATTATCGAGAAATGTCGTCCGATAATACCGTTACCGCTCGCGATACCACCATGACTTTTACCTGTTTCGTCTTTTTCGACATGTTCAATGCCCTGACCTGCCGAAGCGAGGGCAAAAGTATTCTTAGAGGAGAATTGGCCTTGACAGGGAACCGCATGTTCAATTTTGCTGTTGGGGGCAGTCTGTTAGGCCAGCTCGCTGTCATATATGTCCCGTTTTTCCAGCGAATCTTTCAAACCGAGGGCCTAGCGCTGCGAGATTTGGGACTGCTAGCCGCGTTGGCCAGTTCAGTATTCTGGATTGATGAAGCGAGAAAGTATGAGAGGGCCAGGAATAGAAGGATTACAGGGCTTGGAGGAGGGTACAGCGCGAGTGTATGAATACTGTTTAGTACTGCCGTTGAGATGCATAATCTTTGTACATAGCATGGGAAGGCAATCAGCGCATACCCTCGTGTTTTGGAAGAACGATCATCGTTGGTCTAGTCAGATCCCGCCTTCAGCGTTTCGACCCCATCACGGCTCTCATAACTTGCGACCGAGTTTCCCTATACGCCTTGGCGAGCAAACCGTAAGGTGGAATGATACGTCCTGGCTGTCTTTGGACCCGGAGCTACCTCCATCATTAAAGCACAACGTGTCGTGATTTTTCCAGCCCAACCCATTATCTGAGCATGAGTTGTCCCACGAAGTCTGCCACCTTCACATTTCATCACGATCAGACACCCTACATCTGTCTCATCCGCTCCGCCAATTTGTTTTTGCCAAACTCAAGCAAATTGTAAACGCCTTGTTCGCTGAAGTCCACACCTTTGATGTTCGTAACGTCCTGCGCCGGTGCCCTGCTGACCCTGCTCGCCACGACCACAGGATCAACTTCGAGTATGATGCCGTCGTCGACGATCTCGTCCATGGCGAGCGAGACGAGGTCATAGTTTTCTATCAAGGTGCGTTTGTCTGTGGAATTCCTGCAACGAAACCATGATTAGCTGCTTGAATAAGGATCGGGGACAGAGGAAAGCGGGCACGAACTTCAGTAATATGGATAACGAATCCCTCAGCGCCAGGACGACGCCGAACAGCAAAATCTCGTTTTCCTCCCCGCCGCCTACCACGTAAAGCATAACATCCCCCTCCATCTTGAAGACGACTACTCGGCCATCGTACAGTATGATGTCACTCGACTGCTTATTCGTCTTTTCCAGGAGCCCCTTCTCGAAAGCTTTTTGCTCCTTGATAGTTGGGTAGGGGTTGGCGCCTGGGTGGGACGTGCTATTTGGCGGGGCGTGGGGAGCAGAGTAGTATTTTGTGAGGATGCGGGAGCGGTCGTCGGTGGAGAGGATCAGGATGGCATTGACGGAGAAGAGAGACATGTTGGGCAACATAGTGGCGGTGAAGAGAGGACTCAATGGGGGGAGGTTTGTAGCAGCAATTGGATATGGAATTGAATCTAGGAGATCTTCTGGGAGTCGTGGCCGACGGAAAGAAGCTAAAGAGCCCTCGGAGTCGGAGCTGAGGCTCTGCGGAACAATCCAGACTAAAGTGAGTACTACCTTAGTACTTAAGGTACCTCAAAGGTAAGGTACTTTACATGTATTCTATGGTTCGCTAAGGTAATCCCGGTCGCTAGTAAGGCGAGCCTTGTTCTTGGCGTATAATCTTAGGTATTTGCTTACATTTGCTCATGCGGGAAGTCTTCCCATCCATCATGCTCCCGTGATACTCCTTGAGGCTTTTGCATTAATGGTGAGCTCTCTATATCTAACATATGTACATCCTGCACCTTCGATACAAGCGCCACGCCAATATCTACCGGTACTCCACGCTGTTCCAGAAAAGACTTGTCATTGCTCTAGCCAAATACACAAAACGCCCAGTGCTACGAATCTTTTGCATGACCCTGTTGCATCTTTGCTTTTCCTTCTTTTGACGGATCAGGGGGATTCTCGAGGTCGCCGCCACTTCCACTCCCCTCTCCATCAACTGCGGGATCATATTCGTCCAGTTTTCTGGGCTCCATTTTGAGCTTTGGCTTGTCCTTGCCTTCAGCGACCGTGATTTCCGCACCATCTTTAGTAGTCTCGTTCCCAGCAACGATACTACGTGCGCCGTCATAGTCTTCACCGTGAGAACGCCGCCGTCTGGTCTGACCATGTTCCTCAATGCTGTCTTCATCTCCGTCTTCGTGAGGAATAGGGTCATGGTCCGATGGCTTCTGGTCCTTGATGAAGCTATCAATGATATAGTATTGTAGCGCATTCATCACAACGGGGAAGAATAGCATGACGAAGAAGACTTGCACCATCTCGTTGCCTTCCGTCCACCGTAGAGCCCAGTCACCGACTCGTATTATCCACGGGCATATCTGGAAGATGAAGAAGACACAGGCTTTCATTCCTAGCAGGCCGAGGAAGTAGATGAAGGATTGTTTGAGCCACCATTGCGTTTTTGGCGGACGACCGTAATTCCCAGACTGTATTGACTCGGGCGGATTGCCCAGAGGGGTGAGAGAGAAACCGTGCGTCAACAGTCGTAGAAGTACAACGAGGATTGGTATGCCGACAGTAGTCTTCAATGCAAGCATTATTTTCAGCCAACTATACATCATCTCGGGAAGGCGGGGTTTGAAACTTACGTCGATAGCCAAGTTCAGCAAGTAGAAAGAGCAAGGGTTGGCCTGATAGTCGCCAGCTTTTATAGTCAGCTGCCCGGAAGACAACATCGACATTAGTAGGTTGGCAATGTGCAGCAATGCTGAGCCCACGACTTGCTTCGACGCGTCAAAAGCCCAGATTTTTATCGGTCGCTGAGGCCTTTCCCGCCATCGCTTAAAGACCAGTACTAGCAGTGCCAAAACTCCAAGAGCGCCTTGTATGAAGAGAGCAAAGGGGCCTAGCAGTGCACACTCCCCATTCTCCGCGCCTGGTCTCGACTCGCCGCTAGACGTCAAATTCATCGGAGAAGTCGGGGTTATGGTGGAAAGGGATGATGAATGCCTGAAGGTTGATGCAGCAATGTATGAAAGAGTCGGCGAAAAGACCATTTCTACCATCTCTGCGGGTAACGAATGGGCAGCTGGTGTTGGCAGGACCACATCATCGGGCGACATGATTCTTGGGGGACAGGTAGGCCGGGCTAGAGAAGCCAAAAGTTGGGTATACAGAGATAGGTAGCTAGCACCACGAAGGACAGTGGGTGAGTGGGTGAGTCAGTCGTGAGTTGGTGAACTTCTCCCGCGCCAAATTGTTGTATTCTGATTTCCAGTCCTGGGTGAGGGGCAAAGAGGCTCTTGGTCTGACGTACTTCAGGGTCTCCGGCGGCGAGGAGAACGTAAGGAAGGGTGGTTATAGAATAAGGACTCGGTCATGTAATTTCCAACATCTGATCAAATGCACGACCAAATAACACGGATATCAGGGGGCGATGCAAAACAAGTAGCTGTTAATAACGCGGGGCGTTGAAAGCCTGGGATTGAGGCTGCAGGATGCAGACGCCCTGGACCAAGGGTGAAACGCCTCTGGTGGCGCCAATACTTGCCGTTTGCAGATCACATCAAGACCCATTCATCATATTCTCTAGGAGCTACACACAATAGAAGTACTCTGAAGAGCTTACTACTTCAAACATATGATATGCTTCACTTAGGGGGGACATGAATGAGAATGGGTGAAGCTCGTTCATCATTTGGAGCTAAGTTTGCAAGGTCTTGGTTTTCCTCAGCTTGAGTGCCCTCATGCCTCCAGCCAGGCATACTTTTGGCGATACCATTCTCCGTCGCACTACCTTAATTGACTTGGAACGCCTTACTCCGTGCTGTAACGTACAAAAGTCTCAGCAGAGAATAATAGATCGCTCGGCGAACCCTCGTGCGCGAAGTTCCTATCCAAAGGGATTCCACATATACCCCAGCACCCCAAGCTCAGTCAATGCCGTGCTGCTTTTTCAGCTTCTCCAAGTTCTCTTGTCTTTCAGCTAGATCTTCTTTTGATTTCGCCATCTTTTCTGGTTGGTGGTAGAGAACTGCACTCATTAGCACGAAAATAAATAAAGACATCTGTCTGTAGCATATTGTCTGACATACCGACCAGATAGCGATTCTGGAAATTGAACCCATTCAACTTATCACATGCCTGCTTTGCGTCCATGACATCCTCATATACCACGAATGCGGTGCCTTTGGTATTGTTGGCGATGCCTTGCCGTATTTGCCTGTCCTATCGATCAGCCGCCGAACGACACATCAAAGACCCATTTTGGTCTACACGTCGACCGTAGGATATGGTCAAGAATACACGCACCGTACGGGCCCGAACTTTCCAAACAGATCAAACAAATCCTCAGGCGTGACATTATAGCTAGTCCGAGTCAGCAGGAAGACCGAAAACTGCGTAAAGAAGGCATTAGCTGAACGCAAGGAAATCTGACCTCAAATTCTTTACGAATAGAGCCCTAAACGCTATGGTCAGCTGCTTGTAGCTTCTTTACCGACGCCAGCAGTAACTTACCGGTTTACTTCAGGGGCCAGCTTTCCACCGCGACTCATCTCTTGCTAGGTTGGTGGGATCTTTAGCTGGCTCTTCTGTGGTATCCAGCATATGACGGATTAGATAGATGCTGTCCAATTTTTCCTGTAGACTTTTTTAAGTTGGAGCAAGTCCCCTGGCTCCGCATGGGAAATAGACTACTTTAATTTAGGTTCGACATGATGCCTGGTGATGCATGCATGCCGGGTAGATTAGATAACACCACACCAAGCTCAAAATTCTTACGTACCCTGATACTGTACATTACCTAGGTGCCTAGGTAGGTAGCCCCTAGTTCTTCAGTCTTTTTACACTTTACGCACGCTATACGCCTTGATGCATATATGCTAGGTGAAAGTCACGAGTGTAGAGACATTTTGAAAACAGCCTGGTCGAAACATAGAGGCGTAAATACCAGTCATTAACGGCAAACGTGAACAGTTTGTTCCACAGCTTTGTGATGTGAATAGCAAGAAGTGGTTAGTAAAGTCCCCATAAGCAAAACATTCATCCTTGACAGCTATTCTACCTAGGCTAGCCGGTTCGCTGAATCACAAATGCTGCGTGCCTAGATGACGGCCCGATAACGCCCTTCGTAGGGTATATATGAGCAACCAAGAAACCGTATTCTCCCAACGCGTACCCGTGGGCAGCTCAAGGCAAACGCTCCGTGCAAACACATAAAAGGAGATGTTGATACAAATGCTTCCTCTTCCACAACGTTCCTCAGCACGTTGCTTTCGTCTATGTCTTCAGACCATTATCAGGACCACTCAGTCGATTTCCACAACGTCCCCTTCGGCCTTCCTCTTTCTCAGGTTTGACTCACCGGGCGTGTGCCCACCAGTGCTGAAAATCTCATCCATCCTCGCAATTAAATTCTCAACCCCCTTGAGATCAGCAACTATTCCTCCTTTTGTCATACCTCTCCATCCATCCCCCTTGCCCCTCAAGGCACCTTTCAGACCTTCCTCGAAAGCTTCATTGCCTGTTTCCGCTTTCTTGATGCTTTCTTCCGGCACAATCCACATGAGTTCGTCTCTTCTCTGCCGCAGACGCACGTCGAAGCCACCTTTGGGGTAGGGCGCAGAGTAGCGGAGCTGATACCATTGCTCCGAGCGGGTAAGGACTGCGACGCCGCCATTTGTATGGACAGTCTCAACTGCAGCTAGCGCGCGGACAACAGGGAGTGTCATCCGCATGACGCCAATAACGCTTGCGAGACCCTGGGGCTTTAGCCGAGCTGTGAGATAGTCTACGATGCGGAGGTGTGGATTAGGTTTAGCGAGAGAGACACGCATCGGTCCGTCAGGAGGGAAGTATATGGTTGCCTTCAAAGGACTGGGGATTTTATTGTATACAAATTCAATGTGGGTGAGAGACGCACGTTGGAAGGTAAGTTTATGTGACTGGATGGTGGAGACAAAGTCTAGCAGAAGGCCAATTGCTGACAGGCGACGGGTAATGTTGGGAATGTTGGTCTCCCCAACTTTCGCAAGAACCTGGAAGGTGAAAGCCCCAGAGGTAGGGTGGAAAATTATCGAAGGAATGGCAAATACTAGATCCTTAACGTTGGAGACAGGTTTCTGCATGCGGGCGGAAATCATGTGGATTGCGGATTTGTGTGAGCAATCAAGACCTCGGTAATCGAGCTTAACCATCTCATTGGCCCATGGCAAGCTGGAAGCACTAGGGGTGCTTAACAGAGACGGAGCACGCTCGCCAGGAAAACGGAACAAAATGGTCGGTGTCCGAATTCCCGTGCTGCTAGGTGCTGAAAAATGAACTTTATGTGGAATTTTGGAGGCTGAGAGATGACGGGTATCGCAGTATTGAGAGATCATCCCTACGGCGTTTCGCTCAATGTGGGCAAGCGCAGTAT
The DNA here is from genome assembly GCF_014066305.1 of Letharia columbiana. Classification (NCBI taxonomy): domain Eukaryota; kingdom Fungi; phylum Ascomycota; class Lecanoromycetes; order Lecanorales; family Parmeliaceae; genus Letharia; species Letharia columbiana. The sequence goes on from NW_023501077.1 coordinate 199,098, forward strand.
AAGACTGGTCGGTCACAAGCGACTGAGGGTCCGTAGCTGCGACCTTGTACGCTGCTCGAAGTCTGGGTCCAGATACCGAGTTCGACGTCGCCGATTCAATTAATGTTGCTTTGTCTTGGAGCTCTACAATCCACCAGGAATCGCCTTCGAGGCCAGTAGTGAACGCCAAGATCCAATTAGCACTCCAAGCTTGTCTTCTGAAGAACTTGGTTCTTTGGGTATTCTTTGGAAAGAGGCGTTGCATTGTGTCCTGGCCTGGGTTCAACGATCGCACGGGCTCCAATCCCATGCTGCGGGCACTAGCATCGACTTCCTCCTGAGATGCGATTGACCTGAGATGCGCCAATTGAGAAGCCCCTTCTGTAGCAGGGGATGCAAGACGATTTAGCTCATGTTCCGCGCGACTGTTCAAGTGAGACGCTGGTAGTACTGCAAATCGGCCTGACACAGGCTCTTGAACAACTTTCACGGCTTTCGAGGTCGTAAGCTGTACAAGCAAAGATGCGTTCAAAGGCTCTGTCATCGATGAGTTGCGTTTGCACCTCATAAAACCTCCCGAATACAACGACGATTCGTTCAACTTGGCCGCCATCTCCTGGAAGATGTAGTTTGTGTGCAGTGCGATGATTTCCTGAACAATGTTTAAGAGTGACAGTTCACCCAATCTTATTTCAACTGTGACATTGTCAACCTCCTTGCCATTGCGGAACCACCGCAAAGCAATGTGAGGTATCCTTTGGCTTCTTGATGAGTAGGATAGTCGAACCTCTTTGCCACGCTTGAGCCCAATCTCGATCCAATTCTTGCCTCCTGGCCTATTCGACCAGTATTGCAAAACAACAGATCGATGCACAGCCTCTACTTGTAAATGTTCAGACCAGTGACCCCTCACCATTTCGTGCGCTTGATTCCTCAAGACAAGGAGCTTGTGGGTGAGTACGAGGTTGTGCAGGAAATCAAAAAGGCCTTGCAGACCATCGTGCTTGAGCACGTCGTTGGCCCTGCCTTCAATTTCATTTCGCAGCCTACCGGCCGGCAGCTCCATAGGTTTTGGCGAGAATGCAAAGCGAAAGTCAATGAAATAGAGCTGTGATGAGGCATCTTCCTCGGCTATAGAGAGGTCGACCTCAAATTCGTCCACAACGTGGAAGGTTGCTCGACCAGACGCAATGGAGTAATCTCGAAAGACTGGTGGTATGTTTTCTTGAAGGTTTAAACGGATCGAGAGAAGGGTGTTGATTCTCCGGAGGGCATTGACGAGTTCTTGGGGGGTTAAAGGCTCAGGAGGTAGGTAGCTGAGATCAGGTAGCCACGATGCTTTGCCAAGAGAAAGCACCTCCAAAGCGGTCTTGATATCAGGGTTGGGCTCTCTGAGTGGTATGAGTCTTCGCTTTAGCTCTCCCATCCATGAACAACACTCATCGTATTGGCCTATCTGGTTGCTGAGCCAGAAATTTAGGTCAATAACCCTGCTCACTGCCTCTACTTGTCGGGCCCATCGAGATAGTATTAAAATCTTGACGAATTGCGCCCTCCGATCGCTGGCGAAATATAGCATGCGCAGCTTCTTCTGCACATTAGCCTGCGAAGTGTCTCCGTTACCATTTAATTGTTGGTGGACATGGTTATGGGGCTCGCTTTGACTAGGCTGAGGAACTGGCATGTCCGACATATCATTGATGACGTCCGTAAGGTCGTTAAAGGTTTCTTGAACAAGCCTTGATATCAGGGAGGAGAAGGGTACGTAACCAAACGTTACATGCTCAATCTCCGGAGGAAGTTGGCCCACAAGCTTCTCGATCGCAGCGGATGTCTTGCGCTGAATGGAGCTAGGACTTGAGGGGATACCATTTGCATAGGTCCCATTCATGAGCCCATGATCTCCATTTGTTTGCGCATAGCCATTGCGGTAGTCTCCCATCTTGACATCGTGAGTATCTCCTTCGACCCTGGCATCAGACTGGACATCAGCCGCCATCTTCATGCCCATAGGACCCTTGCTAATAACTTCGGCTCTTGGAAGAATGCCTGGCATGCTGTGCGATTTATTGTCGACGACCTCGTCCCGCTGTTTCGTTTGCTCCAACGCCACCCCACCCACCGACTCCTCCTTCCCCTCCAACGAATCCCCCCTCGCACGCTGTATCGACTCTATCTTGCCCTGCCAATCAACATACGAATTCGGTACGTGAGAAGTATGGGCTTGGGAGGGGCCAGAGGGAATGAGCAAATGCTATCGATGAAGTGTAAAGTACATGTCATGTGTCGATGTGATGGCCTCGGCAGGAACGAGGGGAAAAGAGATGGGGTGAGCGCAGAGCAAATGGGTGTTGTCGAGGGGTGGGGTTCGGTCTCAATCAGAGCGATGAGTTGTCGGTTGCCTGGTTTCGCAGATTAAGGCGAAAGAGCAAGAGGGGCTCCGCGAGCAGGTTGGATAGTAGACAAGACATGTAAAGTAGGGTATCAAAAGAAGGTAAGGTAGAGAGAGAAAGAGAGATGAGGTTTTGTTGGTTGAGCTTGTTTCAGGCAAGTTGATTATTGTTTCTCAGGAATTTGCTAATGCTAACATCACCTAGCGCCCTTTTCATGCGCCGGCCAAAACAAACTCAGTAGGTATTATTATCATCATTATTATCATTATCATTGACAATGAAACTATGGGCATTCTTGGATTAACCAATACAACGAGTTGTTTGCATCAAAACATAAAGCTTAATCTTTGGCCACTTCCTACGAGTCCTGCTTTTCGCTTCTACGAGTAAGATGTTACAATCGCTACCTTCTTCCAGTGCGTGGGATGTCCTCATGATATCCTGCGCGCATCTTCCAAAGTCCAGAACTAGGGATGTATCCGTATGTGCTTATGTCCTTTGTGGCCTAGTCGATAGACTGCCTAGAGACTACCTTAGAGTCCGAGATGATACAGCGTGAAGCGGGTACCAATCTACCAGTCTAGCATTCTAAGCATCTGTTATCGAGCTCTTGGGGCTGTTGTCCTGAAGTATAACTTTACCTCCGCACTGTAAACTGTCTTGAATTGGAAATTCCGTAACAGCGTATACAACACACCATCCTGTTCCATGTTCTTTCTTGCAGCTTCAGTTGATGCATATTGTTCCTTTGATTACTTATGGGGAGGGTTGAAATGGGAGACGCAAGAGGTTGGGGAGAAGAGGCGATCATTTTAGCGTTTGCGGGGGAGCCCGACCCGGAGCAATACAGTAAAAGCAATGAGACAGCTTTCGCGTCGCAAGTCCTCGTCCATCAATTCGACAGTTCGACCCGTCAGCATCATGGTTCGTTCCAATGAGCTCCTCTACCTTTGACCATACTTCCATACTCATCCTCAGGTTCCTCACCATGGCCTTGAACCGCCCACATTCTCTTCTTTTCACTCTAAAGCTTCCTTCCGGAGCCCCACCGCCTCCTCTTTAGCCGACGACGAGGAAGTCTATAAGCTTTCTCTCTTCTCCCTATAATATGGAGCCCGACAATTCCTCTCATCCCCCCTCATATGCTGGAGAAGATACCCGGTTGACGAGCACCAAAGAGCTCTCAGGTTGGTATTCTTATGGCTGGGCGGCCGAGGTATTCGTTGTATGCGGTGTTGGGTCTTTCATCCCCATTACCTTGGAACAACTCGCGCGTGAGCGCGGCGTCCTCCTGTCCGACAGGACGATATCCTGCAGCGCCGGCTTCAAGACTCCCATGCCAATAGAATTCCCAAATACAACCATGCCATACGAGGCGGCGGCTACGACTTTATCCTCTCGAGCAGATAAAGGACAGTGTATAATCAATTTCTTCGGGACTGACATCAACACGGCGAGCTTTGCCATGTACACCTTCTCAATCAGTGTGCTCGTACAAGCTCTTCTCATCATCTCAATGAGTGGAGCTGCAGACCACGGTCGTTACCGAAAGAGCCTCCTGCTCTCATTTGCATTTACAGGAGCTGTGGCGACCATGCTTTTCCTTGCTGTAATCCCGAAGGTCTACGCACTTGGGTCATTGTTGGCCATCATCTCAAACACTTGCTTCGGCGCGTCTTTTGTCTTATTGAATTCATTCCTCCCCGTCCTTGTACGTCGGCACCCATCCATTCAGGCGCCTGAGATCGATGGAAACAGCTATTCGGAAGGGTCAAGCTCCGAGCAGACAACCGACTACGAGGATCAAGGTCACGATAGTGCTACAGAATCACTTATACAGTCCTCTTCCGTCGCTCGTCGAATGGTACCTATTGAAACTTCATCTACGCCCATTTCACCTGCACTTCGGCTATCAACCAAGATATCGTCATATGGGATAGGGATTGGATATATTGCGGCGGTGATTGTCCAGACCCTAGGTATAACAATTGTTGTAGTTGCGGACTCTATGACCACGTCCACGACTTTGACTCTTCGAATCGTCCTCTTTCTCGTCGGTCTATGGTGGTTTATCTTCACAATTCCAGCAGCACTCTGGCTGCGGCCGCGGCCGGGTCCTCCACTACCATTTATAAGCAATGGTAAACAAAGGAGCTGGGCGGGTTATATTGCTTATGCATGGTGCTCCCTTGGGAAGACTATCCTGCGAGCTCGCCGCTTGAAGGATGTCACGCTTTTTCTAGGCGCTTGGCTACTTCTGAGCGATGGCATCGCAACAGTCAGCGGTACTGCCGTGTTGTTCGCGAAGACGGAACTGCAAATGACACCCGCCGCTCTAGCATTGATCAGTCTGGTCGGGACCGTCGCAGGGATTTTGGGAGCATTTTCCTGGAACAAAGTTGTACGTATTTTCGGACTGATTTCTTCTCGATGAGTACCGCCACTGGAAACGTGATGCATGTTTCTGAGGCTTTCCGAGAGCTAAGGGCCCTTTTTACTTCCCATCCTCGTCTCAAAAGTTGAATTGTCTTGAAGAATTGAAACTGACTCTGAAATCCCAATCACAGTCCCAATTGTTGGGCATCCCTCCGTCAAAAACGATTATCGCTTGTATATGTCTTTTCGAAATAATTCCAATATATGGGCTTCTAGGATATATACCTGCCATAAGACGCTTTGGGGTGTTCGGTCTCCAGGTATGCATAGTTTGGCAAGGGCTTATTCTTCTTGTTGTGATTGGAGATTTCGTGTCTTGAAATGGGTTTCTTACTGCGTTGTGCTCTCTTCATCTGGTTCCTCACTCGACCTTTTGTTATGAGAAGAGTATGCTGACTTCCGAATCCTCGTTAGCAACCGTGGGAGATGTATCCTCTCGGTGCCATCTATGGCATCGTTCTTGGAGGGCTTTCTTCGTACTGTCGTAGTCTCTTTGGAGAGCTCATACCTCCAGGATCTGAAGCTGCATTCTACGCTTTATATGCAATCACGGACAAAGGCTCAAGCGTTTTCGGCCCAGCCATTGTTGGTGTGATTACAGATCGATATGGGGAGATACGTCCTGCGTTCGTGTTTCTGGCTGTACTCGTATTCATACCGCTGCCTCTGATGTTGCTGGTCGATGTTGATCGAGGGAAAAGAGATGGTGCTGAAATGGCAAAGGAGCTGGAAGGAAAGAATGATATTACTCAATCCAGGAGCGAAGATGTTATCCGGCTGGTTGATGAAGAGGAAGACGAATGACCAATCCCGAATTGAGCGATGGTGTTGAATGGGTATGGGAGCTGTATTGTGGCTTTATGCCCAGCCCCGTAACACTGTTAGACTTTGATATCCTTGTCAAATTGAAACGTGAATATATTGAATGGCTTGCGCCTCACGAAGCTTTGGCGAATACTCAAAATGCGACATAGGCGTAAAATGGCATCTCAAAGGATTGTTTCCAACAAAAAAGTCGCACTAGGGGCTCGAAGTCGAGATCGATAATCATGGCCACAGGGACCAAGTTACTACCCATGAGACATGCATAAGAGAAAGACGTGCAATTCAACTCAGGATCATTCGCACTGGGGTTTCGGCCATCTATGTTGAACCATTTCAGTGGAGGATGCGATCGTCCTACGCGATAGAACGGCTAACGAGCCCTTGCTGTGGTTTTACTGATACAACGGGCTTCCATGCTTTCCCTCAGTACTGACACGAACGCCATTCGTTCCTGCTCATCAATGTCCCCATTCCAACGCCTAATCGTGCACACCCCATTTCCCTACCTCCTCCATTGCTGCCTTTCCACCGTCTTTTAACCTTTCCTCTCCCAGCACTCCACTGACACAGGCCCAACCACTTCTTCCGCCTCCCCATTTCAGCACCTCCTCTTTATATCTCTCTCCTGCCTCTCTGTCCACCGCCCTACCATCCTTTCCTCCGCTAAAGACTTCCTTCCATACCTTCCCTGCAATAGCTCGATCGAAAAGGTAACTATAGTAGGTACCCCCATACTCTACCAAATGTCCAAAAAAGCCCTGCGCGTTCGTGCCTCGAGGCTCCCGCACGCTACTGTATTTATCGTAAACGTCGAAGAAAGCTTTCGTGCTATCAAAGCCTCCGTTCATGTCGACCGGAAGCGAAGAGTGGTAAGCTTGATCTAGCAAACTAAACAGGATCTGGGTCTCCGTTTGGACACCCTGTCCTCGTCCATGCATCAGCAATGAATTTTTGACCATCTCATACGGCAAAGATGCGCCGGTCTCCCAGTGACGTGCGAAAAGCGCAAGTACCGAAGGATCCGAGGCGAAATACTCCATCAGGACCGAAGGGAGCTCCGCGAAGTCGGTGGGGCAGCGAGTGCCGGCGACGACCTGCAGAGATGTACGGCCAAGAATTGAATGGATGGCGTGGCCCATTTCATGGAAAAGCGTTTTGACGTCCTGAAAGCCAAGCAGCGCGGGAACTGACGAGTGTGGCGGGTGAGGAAAATCACAGATCAAAGCTAGTACCGGAAGTTGATAGTACTGGTGGTTATTGATGAAGGACGAAACTGCCATGCCATCATTGGCATCCTGTGGAGAGTCTGGCCCTTCACCAGTCTCTGAAGGGGAGATAAGACGCGAGCAACGAAGGGTGAAATGTGTGGGATTTGGATTCTTGCCAGCACGCGCGAAAAGGTCGCAATAAAGTACTGCGACGTGGCCGTCAGTCTCGTGTAGAACGTCCAGACGACGCACATCAGAGTGCCACGTTTCTCCGGGACTGGTACTACGAGGGACAAAACGGATGCCGTAAAGCCGGTTGAAGAGGCGCGAAAGCCCTTGCATCACTGTGCCCAGAGAGAAGTAGGCCGGCATGAAATCGGGGTTTCGAGACTTTGGTTTCAGATCAACGTTGAGACGATTTCGATAGTAGATCAGGTCCCACTGCTCAATTCCCGTAGAAATGCCATCTGCTGCTTTCATCTGCTTCATTCGCACCAGTTCTTGCATTACGCGCGGAGCGTTATCCGCGGAGAGCGCTGTGAGAAAAGAAACAACGGCCTCGGGTGACTTAGCCAGCTTATCAGACAAGTTCATGTGAGCATAGCTCTCATGACCAGAAAGATTTGCAATCTCAACGCGGGTCACCATCAGCCTTTCGAGCAGCTTAGTCTGCTTCCTCGAGGACTGTCTTCCTGCGATGTAGATCTCTCTTCGTGTCGCTTCGTCCTCCACGGTTCCCAAAGCCGTATATGGCACATCCCCAACAGTGGGCAATCGTATCCTCTTACGCCCCTCAGAGTATCGCGCGAGGATCAACGGATCCATACCTTTCAGCTGTCTAATATCAAAGTCGAGGTAAGACGTTGTCGGAGTCATACTGTCCAGAAACTCGTTTCCCAATGCCTTCATCTGGTTCGACAACTCTACGAATCTTCGCCTCTTTTCGGCAGGCAATTCAATGGCAGAGTTCGAAAAGTCTCGAAGCAGGATCTGGGCCACCATTTTCTCTTCCTCATTCCACGATCCCGAGGCTCCATGTGTCGAGATAGCCTTCCTGAGTTGGGCGTTTAATCCGGGAGTGGTATTAAGAACGTTCATATAATCGAAGAGAAACGCATAAGCCTGGATGGCGGCTTCTTGATACTGAGCATCTGGATGTGTGCAGCGTACAAAATCTGCAATATCGAGGACTCGACACAAGGAATCGCTGAGAAGGTCAAGTTGTCTTGGTATGGCTGCGTATGCCTCAGTTGAGGCTGCTGACAAGACATCATCCACAATTTTCTGACACTTCTTTTGCGTGACCTGGGCGTATTTGAGGAAGCCCGAGGGCTCTATAAGGTATTGGTTCTGGAACAAGCCACGTGAAGGTCTTGCTAAGTCGGAAAAATGGTGCTGAGAAAACTGCAGCCAGTCATTGTGAGAGTCGAATATCTGGCGCAAGGTGGTATCCTCAAGGCTTCTTTCGTGACTGGTGGTAGACGAAAATCGACTTTGCTTGGGGCCAGCAGTCGCGGTTGCTGCCGCGGCAAGTAGGCCGCGAGGTGTGTAGAAGTGAAGAGCATTCCGAAGGGATGGCGTTGATAGGCGACATGGTAAATTGATCATGTCCTTGCTTCTATACAACGTGAATGCCGGACCTCTTCATGCATCCTCATATCCTCATCTGAAGTAACAAAACCTTCGAACTTGTATTCTCGTACTTTAATGTTTATTCCGATTATTACCGCTAAAGAGAACGCTAAAGTAACTATGGCTAGTGAGCGGCGCTGTGATGAATGGTGGGGAAATTCGAGTATGTAGGTACTCAGTACAGGAAAGAAGAACTTCGTCCTACATCTTGACACCCACAAGCATAAGACAAACACACACCGTTCCATTTCTTGCCTCGTGTCCAGTCTTACACCATGGCGTCTGACTCAAAAGACTCCGCTTTTGGCATCCTCGGCTCCTCGAAGCTCAACACCGCCGACGGCAAGAATCCCACCTCCTCCGCCACCACTTCTATGTCAACTCAGGCAGGCACAGCTAGCGGTCAAAAGAACACCGAAGAGTACAGACAGGTTCGTACATCCCGGAGTAAACGTTATTTGTTTGGGGTTAAGGGGAGCAAAAGTGTCCTCCTACTCTTGAGAATTTGTTTCATTACCCAGGTTCTTGGCTTGAAGGAGCAATGCTGACTCCGAATTCTGCGTAGGAGTGCAGCAAGGCTCATGATGCTCTAGAGGATCGTCTACGCGATGAGGAGAGGGAAAGGAAGTGGAGCGGGAGGTGGTGAGGTACAAGTGAAAGTGATAGAGCTCCGCCAGTGTCTGAGGAAGCAGTAGGAGTGGTGACATGTGGGATGGAGAGCTGGGGCAATTGGCTCATGTTCAATATTCCAAGGAAGCAAAGGATATCTTATGTGATGGCTGAGGACAGGTTGAGCGAGAATTCCTTCAGTATGACGAAAATGAATTACAAGTGGCATGATTCCCTATTCCTATCATATTCTTATCGACGTTTGCAAGCTTATCCAATTGTTTGGAGCGTCTGTCTAGACTCAGAAAAGTGTCCACGTAATATCAGCTTGACGGCCTGCAGCCCGCTTGCGGACGTGTAAGCACAAGACACCCTCTATCACGCCCCGCCTTTGGTGTAGACCTCATAAGGCGCACCTACTCCCAGAGCGCGTCTCGCATCCAAGCCCAGGAGGGAGAGGCCATGCAGATAACTTGCGTTTGTCCACCCAAAACTACTCCCTCAGATCAGCGGTTGTGTATCTAAACATCTCGGAAGCATTCACGCGACTCACCCTTCCTCTGGAGCGTACTTGAAGCTCAGTCCTTGGTTCCCATACTCTGCCCCTACGCGGTGGGGGCTCTTGAGCTGCGTGACGTCGTATTTCTCGACCACAGTACCATTGTAATCCACGAAAACCTTGGTGATCATGTGAAGCCAGCGGTACGCTAGTCTCTCGGCCTCCTCGTGATAACCATATTTCCTCAAGCCATCCCAAGCCAGAATTTGATGAGGAGCCCAGCCATTAGGATAGTCCCATTGCTTCTGAGGATTCGCTGCATTGACCGGGCCACGAGAATTCTCTGTATTCGAAGAGAGACCACCCACACATTCGAATTTGGGAAGGCCTTTTTCAACGAGTAAAGCCGCTTGATGCGGACTAGCTACCCCGCACCAAAGAGCCCAGAGGCTTGTCACCGTCTCATACTCAGTTTGCTTCTGAGTCACCGAGTTGTAGTCAAAATAGAGACCCTTCTCTTCATTCCACAAATACCTATCAATTAATCCTTTTCTCTTTTTGGCAGAAATGTCCCAAACGGCGGATGACTCGAAACGATCCACCACCTGACCGGGAGCACAAAAATCAGCAGGTACTTGAAGAGTGTCCTCGAAGATGGTCCGAATCGCCTCCGCGATGTCCATTTCGTATCGATAGAGCAGACAATTCAAATCTATCGTTGCTAAGTCTGCGCAGACTCCCACGAATCGATTCGACGTATCATGGCCACTTTCCCTGAGTGCTCTGTCATGGAGGAAGAAGGTGTCAAGCTCAGGCTCTTGGATTTTACCATTGGTGTATGCCTGTCCAATCTCAGTCATCGTCATGTTGTGCTTCGCGGCGTAAGGTTCCAAAATGTGGTCAAACCCCGTTGACTCAACTTCTGGAGGGATACCAATCCCAATGGGCCTGTATCTGGTGAGTCCAGTGCCTTCGTCGTATCTGGGAGCCGTCATCCAGTAATTGTAATACTCCTTCATTGCGGCGAGGATTGCCAGCTTGAGAAGGTCCTTGGATCCAGGCTCATGTTTGGTCGCATTGTAAGTTTTCAAAGCTAGATCTGTGAGGAAAGGGGGCTGTGCTCTGCCAAGGTAGTACGACCGGTTCGCATTGAGTATTTTGCCATAGTGTTTGATCTCGAAGATAAAATGTCGTAGGATCGACTTGACAACATGTGGATGCGTATCTATCATTGACGTAGCACAGAAACAGCTATCCCAGTTGTAGAGTTCGTTGAATCGTCCTCCAGGTACAACGAATGGGAGTCCTATGAGTTCTTTGCGTCCATTCGAGTCATTTCCCTCCATCTCAAGCGCCAGAATGCCAGGCTTATCGTTCAAGCTCCTGATGAACTCAGCCGTGATGTCGCTTTCTGGAAGCCATTGTACGTCCAAGCTTATGTCTGGCATTTCCCGCGCAAGCTTCGAATAGTATGCGTGCTGTAGTGGTACGCCATGCGGTACATAGATTCTTGGGTGAGAGTCCGCAGCCTCGCGGGTCTTGGGATCTCTCGCTGCAACGGCGATGCCAGAGCTATCGATGTTCCTCTTCAGGTTGTCCCACCAGCTGGTTTTGATCAATCGCTGGAGACGATCGACTGGATCCTCAGTGACTTTTTCCAAGTCGACTTCCAGAAAGTCCTCCCCCTTCTTCTGCGCCAGGAATAGCTCTTGCAGGAGATTTGCTAGATGATACGTACCTTTGATCTCAATCTCTTGAGTTGCATCATGCTTCAGAGGTTTCAAGAAGAAAGACTTCGTTTGATGACCAAAATTAGCATCCTTTCGATCTACACCTAGAGAACATGACACACCTTTGGTCCGCAGTCATCGACCGTTATCAGCCCATCCCCATCTGTATCCTCTCTCCATAACAATTTTTCTCTTGTAGTATTCACGGCTACTACTAGCTTTCCTTTCGTGCTAGTGACTTCATTTGTAAGTACCTCATAGTATCAGTCGACCCGCCCGGATTGGTATCAATGAAAGTAGGGCGATACCGTTGATACCATGTTTACTTTGTTGCTGCGTAGATGGTAAATCCCTTTCAAGGTGCACAGCACTTTTTGACTAGAATTGACACCACCACACGGTCAGTCAATGGGTGACTGCTCGTGTTTTTATAAGGAAGCCGGAAGAATGTGGTATAAAGCGAGAAAGTAGCCCGAGAACAAGCAGAGAAAACACGCCTAGAATTATTTTGACTTGAAGACTCGATGGGCCCCCAGAAGGTTGGTTTCAGGAGCAGGCCGGTACGCATAGGAACAAAAGAATGGAATGGATCAAATAGCTGCATAGAGTAGAAAAATTGACACGAAATACCGCCATACATTGCTCGAATCCTTCTGCGTTGTGCTTCCAGGGTTCCTTTCCAACTCAGCCGCTAGGTGTATATCCAGAGTCCTGCCAGCGTTCTCTGCATTCAGATCTGCCGATGACATCGTAATAGCTGCAAATTGTTGCGTCTTCCAATCTGACAAGAACCAGCCAGCAAGTGTGTAAAGGGGCAGATACTGTGGTACAGAATGAAGAAGAGCTAATGCTATGGTTTCGAGCACAGACAACTCAAGTCAATCAAAGTCACTTGTGATCAGGCTGGATGTCAGAAAGAAGTAGAGAAGCTATCGGCTGTATTTGGATAAATTAGGTATTCCAAGCACGACGAAAATCGAACCTATCCCAATTGTTGATGACAGATGCTTTTTACGGTCTTATCTTCTCAAGAGGTTTGGAAATTTCAAAGGCAAGACAGCGGAAGGTTGTGTTGGAAAAAGTTGGTGCTTGACCCTTCAAGGCGGGCAGTTTGAGAATTGGTCTCCCCGTGTCACAGATATGGGCAACGTATACCAATCGGAGGAAAGACTCGAAAATACTCGTACTCACAGTGCCCAGAGAAATATTGGAGCTGCTAGTGGTCAGCTCAGTCCGAGAATGCAGGGGATCGATTGACATTAAGGGAATAGGTATGGCCCACGGACGATTTTCTACTACTTACTAATACTATGACTCTCTCCTGTGTTAGAAGAATATCGATGTTTATGCGAGATGGCTTGTTCAAGAATACCATAAATGTGGTTGCTTGGAAGAAATGACTTTGAATTGATGAGAGGGTTGGGACCCTTTCTCTTGACCCTCCTGTTGTCATCTTCATTGCTTCCTTCGGTCTGTATAAATACGGAGGATTCGCGAAAGTGCACTTGTCGTTCATGGAAAATGCATAATACATTAACATAATTTATGTGATCAGATATGCGTCAATGGCAACACCGACCATGTCCTGCTCCAAAGGGCAAAGAAAGCGCTGCCGTATCATAGGATTTAACGACTCCCAGATTCCATCGCTCTGTACTCACGACGCCCCCTTGTGCTCTGCCAACCTTGAATAGAACTGCTGGTATTAGTAGACAGGCCGACCCTCGTCCCACTTCCTCTTCTCAACCATCTCCCGTCCTTCCACCTCCATGGGACTCGACCTATCATCAGGCGTCCCCTTGACTACAGGCCCCAAAATCACCCTTTTTTTTGCTCCACCACTCCATGCACCATCTTCAAGTAGGCCAACACTGCCAATCCATTCCCACACTCTTGACACGTCCCCGCCCCGGCCTTCTCGGACGCTGGCTCTTACGTTCGCATTTCTCTCGACTACTGCTCGCACTCGTTTCCACATACCTTCGCGCCTTTGATCGCTGAATTCATCTCGGAGAACATCATCACGCAGCTGTCCTACACTGATCCAGCTTTCGGCTGCATCTCCCCTGGCATGCAAAGCCGCTTGCGTGGCGAGACGGTCGAGAGTAGTGGCAACTAATGAGGGAACACGAGCTGTATCGTTACGGGACGTGAGAATAAGCGAGCGGATGTAGAGAAGAGCGATGCCGAACAGGATTATGATGGAAAGAGAGAGTCGATATCTTGCCAGCGTGAGTCGCGCGGATCTTTTGATGGCGCAGGAGAGGGGGAGGCGGGTGAGGGAGGTGCTGCTGAGGTGGAGATGTGTTCTGCGGGTGGGATGAGGTATCTGGTTAGTTTTTTGGTCAGATGTTGGTGGATTCGTTTTCATAAGCACGAATGTGACGCAAGAAGAATCGGCAAATGCAGAGGAAAGTGAACTTACCCATCAGAGGAGAAAACGACCTCTTCTCGGCCAATGATCTCCCCTATGGCACCCTTCCACAGAGATTCGAACTCTGCTGCGTCCATATTTCGTCTTCTCTTCTTGCCCACTTCTCTTTTCAAATCTTCTTCATCGATCTCCACAGGTACATCTTTGCCTTTGCTATTCTTCAAATTCCCACATTCAGCCTGCGCTTTTCGCTCCCTCAATTCTTCCACGGCTCTGTCCGCCACAGCTTTTACTCGTCGGACTTTCTCGCCGTCTGGCTCACAAGATGGCGGCAGTGGCACTAGGCCTTTTAAAGACAGTGGGTGTGGCTGTAGAACGAAGTCGTGCTCACATCTGGTCTCCATCCCTTGAGAGCAGATTGCGTGCTGAGGGCAAGGCTCACATGTCGGCTGCAGCACCTCTGCCCATTCAGGTAGTTGGACAGTCGATAGAGCATTGAATTGCCTGCCAATACCGCAGTAGCCAACAGCTAGCTTTTCCTGACGCCACCATGTAGCATACCCTCCGAGTAAAGCCACAAGGACTACCCATGGCGCGGACTTAGGGATTGTGCGAGGTTTCCGTGGGCGTTTCTTCTTCCGAGGTGGGAGGATGTCCAATTCTCCGTTTGCCGCACGTCCTCTGACCAACTCCAGCTGTTCTTCGGCTGTGAACTCCTCACCAGCCTCGATCCCATCCGTTGGCTCGTCTTCGCTAGCGGACTGCTTCAGCCTAGAAACGGGAACTTCGAAAGTCTTGGAAGTTGGGGCAATTATTCCATCCTGCTGCTTTGAAGAAGATAGAACCCCTTCGATCCTCCGCCTGCTTGAGTAACTCTTTCTCTTATCACTGCTTCTACCACCGCTCTTCCGTCTGTTTTCCCCTGGAGTTAAAGGGGAGCTACCGCTCTGGAAAGGGTTCTCATCGCTGAAAACACCACCCCTCATCGGCGGTCGCACTGGTGTATCTTCTGGATCTTGGACCTTCACCACGGGTGTAGCCTCGCTCTTACGGCTTTTCCGTACAGATGTACGGATTGGTTCTAAGTCAGGTTCAGTGTCCGATTGCCGGGCGTGCTTATTGGAGCTTCTTCGACCGTTTGATGCTTTTGTAGTGACGGATGACTCTGATACGGTGGGCTCCACCGATTGGCGTGTGCTCTTGCGTGGTTTCCTTTGTCGTGGAATATCAGGCACTGGCGGAGGCAGCATCGAGCCGGCATCGTCGTCATCGTCAGCGTCACCATTTAATGTCCCTTCTTGACTCCTCGGCATGTCTGTAATGCCCCTACTTGTGCGCCTGACTCTGTCTCGATCCGCTAATATCTTACGCGCCTTGGGCTTAAGCTCTTGATTGAAGATGTCGACGAGCTGCGGCTTCTTGGCTGAAGCTGGGTAGGGAATGTCGTGTGACATTAAGATATTTCGTAATCGTGGCATGGTAACAGACACAGGGTCGAAGGAGGGTGATAGATATGCGAGGTCATCCTCTGCTGAAGCCATGGTTTCGACCTAGGGCAAAGCCTTGCCTTTCACTCTCTTTATGCTTGCCGTGAGAGGTTGGTGAGGAGTGTGTGATATGAGGGTGAGAAGTTCTATTGTGATCATAACCATGAATTGCAACACTATCTAGCTATGATAGAGCTGACACTGGTTAGCAAGCGCGACTTTCTTTGTTTGTCTGCGTTGGAGGCAGCCGCGGAGGAGATTAAGGTCTGAGACTTTCAGCCACAGTGTTGCCACAATGTTGCCACCGTGGGGTACTTTAAAAGACTAGCACTTTTCGTATTATTCGTGTTTTGAAGCAAATGCCCCATCTTATTAGTATCGTGGAGAAGACTGATGAATGAATCTTTACAGCGCCTACAGCCTGCCTTGGTGACGTTTCGTTTGAGGTAGCTTGTCACGTTCCGTACTAGGTAATCACGCAAGCTGAAAACGAGTATTTTAAAGGTAAACATCCAGGTAAGTAATCCAATTGTACTGCCAACCCCCTCGCATTTAAGCGGGCTCGAAGGGTATCTCCTTCTTCCCGGGAAATCTTGTCCATCAAATGCTTGAAATCCTCGACATATCCACAGGGCTCAGCCGTTGATTGCCGGCATGGGCAGTATTAATTTTCTTTGCTGATCTCAGGGACAGTTGAACGTAAGCCTGGTGCAGCATTACCATAAGTGTTTCAGAAGATTGCAGTCGTTGATTTTGCTTGTTGCAGACCTCGGTCCTTTGCCGGTCAGAAGTAAGGAATCGATATTGACGGTGATGTGTCTTGGGGCTACCCTGCTGTAACGTAGGGCTATGTGATACACTGTCCTTCAGGCACAATCATCGTGTGGAGCGGCAACCGAAACAAAAATACTATGAGATTAACGCAGAGATTCCTCGAAGGTCGTTATGAAACGTGCAAAGCTTCGTACTCTCACGTCAACCTGCCCAAGACCATACCAACGCCTCATTTCATATCAATAGTCCCAAAGCCTTTGCTGCATCCGTTATGTATTGATCTGTCCTTGTATGCGCCTATGATCATCTAATGATTCCATCGCCGCCCTTTTTCCCTGGCGGTGGGCCCATAGGAGGTGCGTAGTCGTAGACAGGCTCTCCACCACGCTGCGGCGCAAAGGCACTTTCTGGCTGCTGCAACTCCACACCTTGCTGTTGACCTCCAAAATAACCTTGATTTTGTTCGTGACCTTGGTTGTAATGCCCTTGGTTCGAGACGGGAGGAGAGTATACGGGTGGTACTTGGTTATTATTGGCAAAATATGGCTGAGGGGAAGCGCCGGTGTATTGAGCTGGTGCGTGGCCTGGCGGTGTTGCGCCTGCGGCCCAGCCAGTGCCGCGGTAGGGTGAGTTACCAAGACGGCGACGTCGGCGTGCTGTAATACATCTGAGCAGCTATCAGTACGGATGTCTCTATATGACTTCATATAAAGTGTCGCGTGGCTTACGAGAATATCACGAAAATAAGAAAGGCACCAATCACAATGACGGCGAGCAGAATCCTAAAGCTGATCAGCTGCTTTCCAATGCGCGGTTTTTTCAAATGGTAGTCTACCATCTTCCGTAATTGGACCAAGGGCTGGTGCCGTAGTAGCTGCAGTTGCTGTCGTAATCATTGCAGCTGGTAAAAGCTAGGTTAGCTTATCGATTCCGCGAATGAACCCACAATCCAGGACGATGTCTGTCAAACACGACTTACTTGTTGTATCTAGGGATGATTGCCATCGTGGTCGTGGAATGAGTACTGATCGACGCAATGAATGGTATGTTCGTCGAAAGACAGACCGCTGGTGGGTGCAGTGAGGTGGTGGAATGGTGAAGTCGGGTAGAATCAGAGGTCAGTTGAGCGACTCTATATCTATCCTGGCTTAACGATTTGGTTGAAAGGGGATAGGAATATTTGAAGTATAGCAAGAGTCTGTGGGCCTTTTGTGGCAGTCAATATTGAAGTGGCGTAGGCCACGCAAGAGCAGGGCAATGCTCGATTGTTGTCATCATCATGCAGCTGGAAGGAGTCTAGCTCTGTGGGCTAAGCCTCTACTAGCGTATATCCCTGCCGAAAGCGCTAGCGCATCTTACGGCAGGGATTTTGCGGCTAGCCAGCGCATTCCCCGTTCGTGTTGATGAAATCTTTTGCGACGTGTATCATTTCTCCTTTCTTCAACCTCTTTATAATTATACAAAAATCAACATGGTAAACATCCATGTTATATCCGTGGCGGTTGAAGGCACATATCGTGCTTCTCAATTTTTCCGGTACAGAAGCACCGGATCCACGAAGATCAACCCCAAGCTCGTTTAGCTGCTTTACATGCAAACCCCAAAACATCCTCCCACCAGGGTCAATCATACATTGATGAAGAGGATCGAAAGAATAAGACAAACAGAAATTTCCCGGCAAAGTGTGAAACAGGATCGCTCCGAGCATTGAAAGTTTATCTTGCCATTGCTAGCATGCATCTTCTCGTTGCTTCATCAACGTCGTGAACGCTCAACTCGTAACTAAATGTCGTTGTCAGTCGTGCAGGGCGTCGTCGAAGGTCATGCAATTCTCTTATATGGTCTTCTCAGTGAGCTGTCTTGTTGATCAGCCATTCCAAGACAGCATCAAGATTCGTTTCTTCCTTCGCGCTGATTCCATAGCAGCTGACTTCGCGGTGAGAAATGGCTTTCATGTTCAGTGCTTCGATCAACTCATCGACCGAAAGCTTATCGGGCAAATCAGACTTGTTTCCCAAAACGAGCAGAGGAATTCCGTCCAAGACCGGCTTTTCAAGTAAGGCGTGGAGTTCTTCCATCGCTACTGGCATGGCAGCCTTATCTGCCGCGTCCACGATATACCTGTGAATTATATCAGGATCGTTTCACCAATGCACGAGATGGCGTACCCACACGATGGCGTTGACACCCCGACAATACCGCTCCCACATGGACCGAAATCTGGGCTGACCACCGAGGTCCCAGCTAGAGGAATGTTATGCCAACCAGCGATCGAGTAATGATAAGTGAACGACCTACCATTTGAGGGTGACGTGGCCTTTCTGGACTCGTTTCATGTTGAAGCCCACTGTGGGAATAGAACTTTTGGGATTCCGAAGTCAGACGGGATATCTGAAGCAATTACTGTCGACCTACTCTATGGTAAATTCTCCACCCTGGCGAGTATCGCATCAGCAATTCTCCACATACATCGTCTCTGGATCTTACCGCAAGGACTCGCAGGAGAGAGGTCTTGCCAGCATTCTGCAGACCAATCATAGTCACATCCATCTCTGTCGCCCTAATGGATTGAAAATGTCAACGGTACCCTGGACACGCAGATGGCCAGCAGAGCGGTGCATCGTGACACTGGCAGGATGGCGCATATTCTACGACGGATTGCGGTGAGGTGGATCGTGACGGTCGACACGCAGGATGCTACGGAGGGACTTACCAGAAAGTTCGCAACAACCAGTCATAGATAACCTTGAAAAAGCCGGCCATGGCTTCTCGCTGGGATGGTGGCTGGCTTGTGAGGCAGCGGTGGTCAAGCACCAGTCGTTGCCTTTTCGCAGAATGCCAGAACCTTGGTTGACTTTGCGTCGCGGAGGCTGGAGCAGAAAAAGCAAGCGGGAGGCGGGGACTTTGCCCTTATCGTCGTAGCAGTAAATTTGCAGCTGGTGCAAGATAATACCTTACCTAAGGTTAACGATAGAGCAGGCTAAGCAAGAAACTCGATTATCGAGCTAAATGGGGGTATTGGGTATTCGTAAAAGATAGAAGATAAAGAGTGATATTGCGCTCTGCTCTGCTGCACCAGTGCCTTGCCTTTTATTTTTATTTTTTGTGTGTGCAGGTGATGCAAACTGCACAGGCCTTGTTTAGGCGCCGATGCGGGCGGTGGGGGATGGTTGCAGAAGGCAGAAAGTGAAAATAATGATCCGGCTTCTTCCCTGCAGTACGAGTACGGCGGACGAAGGCTGACACTACGACAAAACTAAATCTTTTCCATACTCTCCGCCATACTCTTTATCACACTCTCCGCGATATTCTCTACGACACTCTCAATTAGACTCTGAATCTAAGATACTCTATAAAACATCCTAAAGAGCATCTCTGAACAAATATTCCTCGAAGAATATCTCTTAAAGAGTACCTCGGATAGTATCTCGAAGAGTACCCCGAAGCGAACGTGGGAGAGTACTCGGAGAGTACTCGTAAGCGTACCCCGGAGAGTACCCCGGAGTAGACCTCGGAGAATACCCGAAGAGTACCTCGAAGCGTACCTCGGAGAGTACCCCCTAAAGAGTGCCTTCAGAAGTGCTTCGAGGAGAATATCTTAGTGAGATTATCTTAAGGAGAGTATTCTATGAATATCATGAAGAGAACTCAAGATATTAGAAGCTGTAGATAGTAGAAATCGTAAAGGAAGAAAATAGATGAAGAAAAATTTAATGATTTGGTTTTATCGTAGTGTCAGCCTTCGTCCGCCGTACTGCAGCTCGCTTGTCGCAATCCCTGTACCGTGATCTCCGTGAGTACTCTAATCGTAAAATAATGTACCTAAAATACAAAGTATTCAAGGTATACTTCATTTTTTTTTGCATCTAACTCCGCATTACAGTGAAGAAGCTGGACAAACAATCAATCCCGTTTGCCCATTATCACCCTCTTCGCGCCCAAGGCGACAGTACCGAGAGATGCTCTCTTTGAAGAGTCTGTGATTTGGCCTGTCTACAGAAGAATGCCATCTTCTTCTGCTGCCTTCCCCACAGACACCCAGTGGACCGCCCATTTTGACACTGTACGGAGAGAGACGCTCTTTAAACATCCCCCAAAGGACCATACACCCTATCCTGCACTTGCAGAGGCAATTCATCCTCACATCAATTCCTTCAACGCGCTCTTCGATGAAAGCAAGCTTCTCGAGGCTGGCTTGAAGGACATCGGAGCCAAGAGCTTCCTGGATGGCGAACAGGAGACACCACAGCAGAGGGCGCAGAGGCTCGAGGATGGAAGATCACGCGAGACGAGGAATAGCTTCAGTGTCAGAATACGAGAACTCTTTCTGGACAAAGCTGTACTTCCTCCGACCAACAAATTCAGCACCAAGAATCGAGATATATACCCTGCCGAGTGCAGGGAAAGACACGCGACTTACCGAGGCAAGCTAAGAGCACGGGTGGAGTATAGACTGAACGGAGGCGAATGGCAGGATACGATTAGAGACATGGGTCAAATCCCTGTAATGCTCAAGACGAACCGATGCCACCTCGAAAACAATACCCCGGCGCAATTGGTCCAGCATAAAGAAGAGTCCGAAGAACTTGGAGGCTACTTTATCGTGAATGGCATCGAAAAGCTCATACGGATGCTAATCGTGTCGCGGCGCAACTATCCAATGGCTATCGTTCGTGGTTCTTTCGTCAACAGGGGATCAACGTACACCAAGTACGGCATGCAGATTAGATCTGTACGTCCGGATCAGACATCTCAGACCAACGTGCTCCATTATCTCAACGACGGTAATGTCACATTTCGTTTCTCATGGCGGAAGAATGAATATCTGGTTCCGGTGATGATGATCTTGAAGGCTTTGGTCGAGACGAATGATCGTGAAATTTTCGAAGGACTCATCGGTGTCGCTGGGTCACCAGGCACCGATAAAACATTTATGACTGAACGAGTGGAGCTACTGCTTCGGACTTACAAAGCCTACAACCTCAATGGAAAGGCGAAGACACGCTCATATTTGGGAGAAAAATTTAAGCCAGTACTCGGTGTGCCTGATGACATATCAGATCAGGATGCCGGATCTGAGTTCCTGCGCAAAATTGTTCTTGTGCACCTAGGTAATGTTGATGTTACCGAATCTCAGCACAGCGACAAGTTTAAGATGCTGCTTTTCATGATTCGAAAGTTGTATAGCCTCGTTGCTGGCGAATGTGCAGTCGATAATCCGGACGCAGTATCTAGTCAAGAAATTCTCCTGCCTGGCTTTCTCTATGGCATGGTTATCAAAGAGAAACTTGATGATTGGCTAAGATCCATACAAAGCGCTTGTCTGGAGTGGTCATTAAAGAACAACAAGGCTAAATTCACAGATCCCAATTTTCTCAAAGACTTTCCCATCAAGATTCTGAAAAGGACCAACGAGAATCTTGGAGGTCTCCTTGAGTATTTCCTCTCAACAGGCAATCTAATTAGTCCTACTGGTCTCGATCTACAACAGACGTCAGGTTTCACGGTCGTTGCCGAAAAGATAAATTTTTACAGGTTCATCAGTCATTTTCGGATGGTACACAGAGGAAGTTTCTTTGCTCGATTGAAAACCACGACAGTACGCAAGCTACTGCCTGAAAGCTGGGGGTTTTTATGTCCAGTGCATACACCAGATGGAAGCCCTTGTGGATTACTGAACCACTTAGCACACAAGTGCAAAATTACCACATACGATCTTGATGTCTCTGCAATACCTCGGCTTCTGGCTCAATTGGGAGTTTCTGATGATTCTTCCGCTTCCGTGGAAGACAGAGTCGTTGTTCAGCTTGATGGCCGCATCCTTGGCTTCTGCACGCCAAAGCAAGCCCATATTATCGGCGATAGTCTCCGGTACTGGAAGGTTGAGGGTAGTCATGGCGTTCCCAAAGAAATCGAAGTAGGGTATGTACCAAACGCGATCGGTGGTCAGTATCCTGGTGTATACATCTTTTCTCAAGCGGCGCGGATGATTCGGCCTGTCAAATATCTTCCACTGGACAAATATGATTATATTGGCCCTTTCGAGCAGCCCTTCATGTCAGTAGCTTGTACGGAAAAGGAGATCGAATCTGGGGAATCCAGTCACGTCGAGTACGATCCTACCAACATCCTTTCTATCGTCGCTAATCAGACACCTTTCTCGGATTTCAACCAATCTCCCCGCAACATGTACCAGTGCCAAATGGGCAAGCAAGCCATGGGGACTCCCGGAACCTCCATTCGCTACCGCACTGACAACAAGACTTACCGTCTCCAGACTGGCCAAACACCTGTTGTTCGTCCGCCTCTGTACAATGAATATGGTCTGGACAATTATCCGAATGGCATGAATGCTGTAGTGGCTGTCATTTCATACACAGGCTACGACATGGACGACGCTATGATTCTGTCCAAATCTGCCCACGAACGCGGCTTCGGCCATGGCACAATCTACAAAACCAAGATCATCCGACTGGAAGAAAACGAAAGAGGAAATAGAAGCCGGGTCAAATCCGCGAGAACCACCACCAAGCTTTTCGGTTTTGCCCCGAACAGCCAAATCTCAGCCTCCACACGGAGCAAGCTTGACTCAGACGGTCTTCCCTACATAGGCGCCAAAATCAATGAAGGCGACCCCCTATGTGCTTCACATACAGTAACCTTTGACCCTACCAAAACAACGTCAACGCCTTACATTAATCGTGACGGCATCAACACCCTCCACAAATACAAAGACTCCGAAACCGCCTACATCGAAGAAGTCCGCGTACTCGGCAGCGAGACGGGGTCCGAACCCTGCCAAGCTTTGAGCATCAAACTCCGTATACCGCGCTCGCCCATTATCGGCGACAAGTTCTCCTCTCGTCATGGCCAAAAAGGTGTATGCTCACAAAAATGGCCCGCAATTGATATGCCCTTCAGCGAATCAGGCATTATACCCGACATCATCATCAATCCGCACGCTTTCCCCTCCCGCATGACCATAGGCATGTTCATCGAGTCTCTGGCTGGGAAAGCCGGTGCTCTCCACGGGTTTGCGCAAGATTCTTCACCATGGCGCTTCTCAGAGCAAGATACAGCTGGCGATTATTTTGGCGAGCAACTCCGTCTAGCAGGGTACAATTACCACGGCAATGAGCCCATGTACTCTGGCATTACCGGGCGTGAATTCGCTGCGGACATTTACTTGGGAGTTGTCTTTTATCAGCGCTTACGGCACATGGTGAACGATAAGTTCCAAGTCAGGACTACCGGCCCCGTGACGTCGCTGACGGGCCAACCTATCAAGGGAAGAGCAAAGGGAGGAGGAATAAGGGTCGGAGAGATGGAAAGAGATGCATTGTTGGCGCATGGGTGTGCATTCTTATTGCAGGATCGGCTGATGGGATGTAGTGATTACAGAAGGGAGTGGGTCTGCAGAGGTTGTGGGAGCTTCTTAAGCACACAGCCGACGGTTTGGGGAAGTGGTATGGGAAAGAGGGGAAGGGGGACCGGGGTCGTGAGATGTAGGAGGTGCGCAAAGAGGGTGGAAGATGTGCTTGAAGAGGGAAATGAAGTAGGGGTAGGGGAAGAGTGGGAGGACGGCGCGGGAGGCAAATGGGTCGGCGGCGAGGATACGACGATCGTTGCAATACCTGGCGTCTTGAGGTATCTGGATGTGGAATTGAGCGCCATGGGTGTGAAGATGAGATTCAATGTTGGACCTTGACATAGAGTGAAATAGCATTGAATGATGAGATGAGCTATGAAGCCTTATTGGTAACAGGGGCATCCTCCTGCACATTTGATTCACTTTGTGTACATCGATCTCGGGTGCTCCCAGTGGGAATACTTTCGTAAGTCATTATTTCTCGATTTCAAATCCGCACGTCTACATCCACCTTCATGCCTGACTCCTGCTTGCCCCAATGCTTTTTCTTTCCAAGCTTCCTCAAATCCTTGGCCCACACCTCTACTTTTCCAAGGAGATCCTGTCGGAGGACAGTAATCTTCAGCCAGCAATGCTGGATATCTTTGATAGATGACACTCCCGACTCGACCACAACAGTCGGCTCATCGTCTCGTACCACACCCGCCGGGAAAAGGTTTGCAATACCCTCTGCCACTCGACCGACGTATTTGGTCCACCAGGTAAGGTGTCCAGCCAGTTTCGGGAGGCTGTCGTATAGCCCAGCATCTGCCTCGCTAAGATCTGCACCCCATCTCTCGCATAGGATGAGGGCCAACATGCTTCGATCCCGATGACTGAGGCCGTGTGCACCCGCCAGCACACCTGTAGTTGTGCTGCGGAGAGCTGCAGCTGCACGGATGTCCTTGGGCAGAGAGCCATGAAAATAGAGCAAGTTGATCGTTGAGGTGAGCAGCTCACTTTCAACTAAGTCGGGTACAGCATCCCGAAGGAGAGTAGTGAGAGAAGCCGCTGACCTCGGGGCGTAGGGAAGCGTCGATGCCACCAGGGGGCTCTGGGCACGTATGGAAGGGGCCAACCCGGAATAAAGTAGGCCTTCACGTACCCCGCCCTGAGTGAAGGTTACCTTTGAAATGGGAATACCAGCCTGAGCGAGCGCCTTGATGACGAGCTGCACCGCAGGAACTTGCGAAGCGCGACGGGACGAGACTCGGAAAGCTAAGGCGCTCGCTGGAGACTCCTCGAGGTTTGAGAAGAAGCGGGAAGCGCGGACGCTATAACAATTGATGATGGGAATAGGATACGGTTGGATGTCTTCGGTCGACATGAGGATATACCCTCTGCCACGAAAGCCTCCACCGCTTAAGTAAAGTGTGTAACCATGGTTTTGAGAGGCTTCATCCCTTAGACTTGAGGGAATCTGGATGGTCTCCAGACCTCTTTGAAACTTCGATGCAATCTCATCCTGTAAAAAAGCTTCTTTCTGTACGCTCACCTCTGACAACATAGACATCAATGCTGCTGCACCATAAGGGAAGCTCACAGATCCGACGGGACTCATATCCACATCCCCGTTCAGCTTCTTGACCACCCAAGTCATCTGTACAGAGCCCCCACCCATGTCCATGCAGATTCCTTTAACGTGACCGATGCTACTGGCTATCCCCATAGCTCCGAGTCTTCCTTCTTCTTCTTTTGTTAGCAACTTTACTTTCCAGCCTGTTCTTTCCTCAATCTGGCCAAGCAGATCCTCTCTGTTGATGGCATTTCTCGTAGCCTCTGTAGCAACTAGCCTGATATTACTGTCTGGCACCTCAAAATCTTGACACGTTCTCTTGAATTGTAGCAGGACTGCCAGGACCTCTTCAATAACACCCGAAGGTATGGGTGCCTTTGTACCAGTTGCATTCTGAGCGTCGTAGAGGGATATGCCGCAACGGTCTTGATAGATGGTGGGCGTTATTCTGGCAGTTGGAGGAGACAGATCGGATATGGAGAAACGAATGCCATTGCTGCCGATATCCACTAATGCCTGATAGTGCTGGCTCGAGGCGGTGGAGACCATACTTGGATATCTCAGGTAACTTATCGGATGTTCGCGCACGCACAGGGAGAAAATACAGAGAAAGTCGACAGCCCCCGACGAATCCCCATGGCTACTGCACCCGGCAACGACATCGTCAATCAGTAGGAGCCAACCCAGCTGGCGTGACCAAGAAGCAAAAACAACAGCAAACATGCAGAAGAGGCTTATCCAGGCCTCCTAGATAACATCAGTGCAAATGGGTCGCATAGTCTCATTTATTCTGGCCCTCGAGGTGAATCTACCATGCTGAGCAGCATACAGTATACAGACTACGTTAACTTC
This sequence comes from Letharia columbiana, assembly GCF_014066305.1. Classification (NCBI taxonomy): domain Eukaryota; kingdom Fungi; phylum Ascomycota; class Lecanoromycetes; order Lecanorales; family Parmeliaceae; genus Letharia; species Letharia columbiana. Next base: position 224,820 of record NW_023501077.1, read on the forward strand.
TATGGTAGGCACCTATCAACTACATCGCATGTTGTTCGACCATTCCCAATGAGTTCCCTACACCGGTTTTAGTAAACCTATCCAACTTCTCATCACTCGTCCAGGAACCATTGAGATCCAACCAGTCCACAACCCTGAAGAGAACCAGGCCTTCCACATCATGTTGAATCGCTCCGACCTATGCTGTGCCAATTTCATACTTTCTGACATATTGTACATGTCCTCGTCCTAGTCCTTAGCGTTGCATAAAGACGTGGTGGCCTTTCGTCAACAATGTCAGCCAAAGCACCAGTGCGAATAAGATCATCAGACCCAATTAGTTGTACAAACCCATCACTCCCGTGGAATTTCAAGCGGCCTGCATCAATATATTGCGAAATGTACGTACCATCGGTCGGCCTCAACGCCATGGAAAATTTCTGGCGCTGTCTGAATCAGATCCACAGCGATTTCTTTCCACAGATGTGACGGCATCCATCCAAATACGCGCGGCAAGAAAACATGCTTGCGTCAAGAAATGACTCACGAACTGCCACCACAAAAATGGCCGGGAAAATATGCCATAGATAAGTTCAGATATTGAACGATATATGACACATTGGAAAAAGCTATCACAAGATATACTACACGAGTTTCAAGGTCAGTACTGCTTTTTCTTTAAAGTAAACGATTGAGTTGCAACAGAGGTCTCGGGAACAGAAAAGGTCAGTTTGCTCCGAAGATATGTCTTACGACTCAATTTCGTACCAAATATGAAGGATCATCTCGAAAACGTGCGTACCCTGAATGTCGGACCATAGTTCTCTTCACCCACCTCACTCTCTTGTCCTTCTCCACCTGGTTGGTTGACCACCCTATTCTTATTTGAGCCATGCAGCTTGTCGAGCTTTCGGTTTTCCCAGACTAATAGGCATCTCAACCCGAACGCTAGAAAACCGGTGAAGAAGGTAAAGGCTGCACTGATAGCCATGCCCTTGATGTATCTTGGACTTTCGTTCATGGGAAAAGAATTTGTTCCCAGAAGAGGCTTTTGAGGATTAGCAAAGGTTGACATGGAAGGGCCCAAATACTTACACCACATTGGCCAATCAGGTTCAGAAGCACGATTCCCATACCTCTAGTGATCTTGGGCTCAGCATTTCTCTTCATCGCGAACATAGAAGTAAAGGGCAGATCCTGCAAGAAGAGTCCCCAAGGAGCGTGCTTTACGACTCAAGTTGCGCTACTCAATTGGAGAGAACACCTCAACAGCGGACTTACCGTCTCGTGTCACTACCTTGGTTGTCTATATTTATTAGCCAATGATCTCATGAATCCAAATGGCTCAAGACATACTTGTTACCCAGGGTAGTATATTTGCTATGCCTGAAGGCGAAAGCGTTAGCGAACTGGCGGTTGCCCAAGAGCAGATTGAATTACTCACTTGGAAATATGCCGGACGCTGCTAGGAATACCCCAAAGTATCTCACACCGACAGATTTTACAGTGGCCAACATGATGTAACCAATCCCGCCAACTGTAGTGAGGACCATAATCGTGTAGCCTCTCTGTTGGGTCTTGTCCGCAACCCAAGTTGAGAGAATAGTCACAAGGAATGAAACGAAAAATGGAGGGGCGGTCAGACCCTGGGAGTCAATTGCATTGAACCCCACTGGATTACAATTTCGCAGTCAGTATTGCCTATTCCAGGAGGTATATCGAGTAAAGACTTCCGAGACATGTCTTATGCAAGCCTCAAGATTTGCTCCAAAAGGGGAACTATGGGCTCTGAAAATACGTACTATCATTCAAAATCGTTGGCAAAAACACTACTCCGGTCAGTCGTCTTCAGTAAGAAGCTATAAAGATCGAGATATCTACCGGGAAGCGAGGAGAAGCCAACGTTGCAGCTGAAGTACATGAACTGCACCAAATCAGCTTTTGGAATAGAGAGGAAACAACACCCGCCGAGCCATCGCTTTTAAGAACCCGACAAAGTCGGGGATGTTACTTACGGCTGTGAACCAGCATTTCACGTCCATGAGAGCAAGCCCGACCTCTTTCCAGACTATACCGCCCAATCTTTCCACACTGCCGACCTGCCGAACGCCTCGAGCTTTCGCAATGAGCTTTAGGGTGTCAGCGTCAGTAGTCTTACGCAAGGATCCTTCACTCACCTTTTCTTCTTCTGTCAAAAAGCGCGCCTTGTCTGGGGTGTCTGGGAGAAAGAAAAATGCAACTGGCGCCATGCAAATCGTTGGAAGACCTTCCACAAGGAAAAGTAGACGCCATTTTGCCAGATGAGGATGCCCCGAGGTGATTCCATAGGCTAACGCTCCAGAAAAACTTGTTGCTAAAGGAGCGGCAGAGAGAAAGATGGCGATACGTAGGCCGACTTCGTGTCTCAGATAAAAGAATGACAGAAGATACGGTATCCCTGGACCAAAACCAGCTTCGCTGATTCCGAGGAAGAAACGGCATGCCATCATTCCGCTCCAGGTGTTAGTCCCGGACTGTGCCGAAGCAATCAACCCCCATCCAAAGCTAGTGGGGATACGCAGTCAGCTTCTCGCCTTCAAAAGACCATTCAGTCTCGAGGCATGCATGATCAAAGGGATGAAAGAGCTCGTGGCTCCTAAATAATGAATTGCTATTCGAGCGGCGGTTTCAATCAGGAAGGAATGAGGGGACGTCACGTACACGGTAAAAGCTAACCAAATGCTGTCAAAGATTTTGGAGTCAGCATTGGCATATCAAGTGGGGTTTCGAGCCACGAAAAATGTCTGCAAAAGCCACCAATCCCGAGACAGCCCTCGAGACCCAGAGTCTAGTCTCGGAAGAGGGTCCAGTCTCTGAAAATACGTACTGAGGCGGTACGATCTTCCACATGAGCGCTTGAAACTCGAAAACGATATACGTGATGTAGAAGATCGTCAACAGCCACTGATAATCATTGCCAACAAGGTGTAGGTCCTTCGTCATGCCTGCAATTCGAGCACTACATTTCGATCTCGCTGTCAGTATTGCCTATTTGAGGCGGTATCAAGCCTGGAACATGTTTTGAGAGTACAGACTCCCGAGACATGCTTCAAGCCTCAAGACTTGGTTCAAAAGAGGAACTCTAGGTTCCGAGAATAACGTACTTCCCTATGTTGGATCGATCGAGGAAGGATAGAACGTATGATGCCGTGACCAGCGGAACTATCCTGAAGTCCATTTTACGAACCACTTTCCTTTCAGTGTCGGAAAGAAAATGGCGGTCGTGTGATTGATGGAGGGATTCTACGTCATGGCCTCGGACATAACTTTTTTCTGGGTCAAAAGATGGATAAGTCGTTTGATCATTCACAGGATCAGTGCTCGTAGGAGGCGGAGTACGCTGAAATTTGCCCAGCAATCCCATGCTTGCAATTGACAGCTATAGTATGAAAAGTGAAAAGCGGTTCAGTGGCCCAGAGCTCAGTCGAAGCAGAGTGAGGTAGGTGAGAATAAGTTCGGAGAGATGGAAGGAATAGTGCTGCCAATTAAGTCAAAATGCTTGCGGACGGTAAGCAGTAGGTAAGCAGTATCCCGAGGACGGCGAGGTACAGCACATGACGCTAACTGGCATGGAGAAGGAAAAAGCGGAGACTGTGGTTGGTGGATAACAGCAGTTTCTCCGCACGTTCCCCACAATGCCCTAAGTACGACGGACGGGTTAGAAAGTATTTTTTTCTATCTTTTTTTTCTTCCAGAGGTACTCTTCAAAGTATTCTTTTAGAGATATTCTAGGCTCTTTCGAAAGTAGGGGTAGGCTACTCTAGGGGTACTCTCCGAGGTACTCTTCCGGGTACTCTTCCGGGTACTCTTCCGGATACTTACGACGGATAATAACTAATACTACGATCAAATATTTTATAAAGTTCTTCGCAAAAAAAAAAAATTTAAAAAATTTACGGGACTTTCCGCGGAACTTCCCGTGAATTCTTTTTTCGAGTGATTTTTCGAGTGATTTTTCGAGTAAGTCTCTAAGAAACCCCTCGAGTAACCCTCTAAGTGCTCTCTAAAATACCCTCCTCGAGTATCCCCGAAAGTATACCCTCGAATACTCTCTTAAATCCCCCTCGAGTACCCCTTAAAGAATCCCCTAAAGTATCTCTCTAAGATATTTCTTTAAAAAACCTCTTTAAATATCTCTTTAAAATCGCGGGAAGAAAAAGAAATTTAAGAAGAAAAAATTGGTTTTAGTTTTGTCGTAGTGTTAGCCCTCGTCCGCCGTATTAAGGTACTCTAGCTCAACGCCTTTCAATTCTAGCCGTCAAAGTCGGCCTCAAGTCTGACATTACCGCCGGATAATATAATGGTCACAGCTTCAATGCGACTGACAGAAAGTATCTAATGTATCTACCTTATGAGTTGATTGAAATGCACTGTGTATTGCGATCAAGTTTCACCATACATATCCTGAAACCCTAGAAGAGCCTGAAGAGGAATAGTAATCGATTGGCTTGACTCAAAAGACGCCCGCTGCACGCTTTCAGCCATGCACTCTGGTACCTTCTAGTAAGCTAGTATCACAATGATGGTAAAATTACAGGTGTATCTCCTCCTAGCGCCTTAAATGCATGTTGAAAAATTCGGTCCCCACCAACCCTAACGAGAAGTTGCTGATGGACATCGAATGTCTACCGCCTTCTTGACTGATGAACTCACAGATTTGCCGTGACATTGCTGAACTCGCCCTTCTCCAGCTTCGTCTTCCAGAAGATAGGATTCGTGTCCTGCGAGACCCGTCAGTAATTTGGGACTGGCTGAAAATTGTTTGGACAAAAGTACTCTGAAGCCGTGCTTGACCCAACCGTCCTCCTTGACGTGATACAGGTTGATGAAGCCACCGGAGAAAGCATCTCTATGCGTAGCCGCGAGGATGCTTCTTGAACCAAGCTCCAGTGCTTCTTCTTCGCTTAGGTTGTAGTGATACTCCGCATCCAGGACTCCGTACGCAAAAGTCTGGCCTGACCCCACGCAAAATAAATTGCCAGCTAGCCGAGTACCTTCTGAATCGATATAGTACAGCGCAGGGCCTTCTTGTGGTGTGACACCGGCACACATTGTACCCATGCTCAAGCCCATGCCCTTGTACGAGTAGACGAGATTCGAAAGAATCTTAGATGCTGCGGCCACAGATATACGGCGCTTGTGGCGGAGCTCGTGGAGTCGACATTGCATACCGAGGTAGCCCAACCAATACTGACAATCCTATCGGGCTTCAGTACCAGTCTGTTCCATCACTGACATTCCCCTAGAGCCTTACCGCAGCACCACCGGCCATCGTACCCAACAGGCAGTTGTTGATCTCGATGACTTTCTTGACTGTTTGGCTGGCAATCCAATCTCCTGCCGAAGCTCTTGAATCTGTAGCCACAATGATGCCCCCTTGAAATCGGAATGCGAGCGTTGTTGTGCCGTGTGCAAGCTTGATGGGGCAACTTGGGTTGGCATGATCGTCTGTCAACGCGCGAAGGAAGGCTGAAGGCTGAGGGTCATTTTCAGCAACTGTACCAGACGTAGTAGAGCTCAAGGACAACTCACGTTCCGCATGGGGGGTAATGCAAAGTTCAAGGACAGTGATGGCTTTGCTTGTATCAGCTCTTGGTGCTCGTCTGACGAGTAGCCTTCATCCTCAAAAGCTGGACGGCTATATGTTGCCACTAAGGCGTCCATCTCGACAGGACGACTGCGTCAAGGGCTATAATGTGTGTTCAGAGGGGGAATGGGAGGCAGAGAAGAAGTTAGATTATGTCAAAGTAGAAGGTTGATGTGAATCAGTCGTGCTTCTACAGCACTTGCTAGGTCCACGCAACACGCCAAGCAACTATTTCATCATAAGGCTGAATCAGACTAGCTCAAGCAAGATTACTTTATACTTAGAACCTCAATACTTTCCACAACCCATCACTCATTGCTCAATCTTCACATAAGACTTATCAGCGGTGCAACTATTTACGCGATCTGTGATATCCCGTATTTACTTAGAACATCCAGAAGAGACAAGAAACTTCGCCACCATCAAACTCAGCTTCCACTTCCTCATCAATCAAGGCCGCCATGGCCGTGGAAGTGGTCCTCAATACACCCCTCGCTGACGCGCTCAGCAATGTGGTCCAGCCAAAACTGTCGGAGGTGGGGTGGAGCACTGGGGGGCTTGACGACTCTGCGCTGGGAGAATACATCATCCTGATGCTTGTGAACGGGAAAACGCAGGAACAGATTGCGGCCGAGCTTTCCAATGACCTGCTCAATCTCGGGCCTGATGATACTGGAGCAACGGACTTTGCAAAGTGGCTTTTTGAGCAGGTCGATATCCTGAACGGGCAACTGAACGGGCCTCCTGCGTTTCAGATATCACAAGCGCAGCAAGGCCAGGCAATACCATCATATGTAGACGAAGGGAGTTCATTCAGTGGTGGAGACAGACATCCAAACGACGGAGGAGGTACTGATACTGATATGGGTGAAGCTATGGACGGGGTCCATAATGGGGCTATGTATGCATCCGTCATTCTCGATCTCGTCATTCACAATCCACTGACAGACGTAAATAGACCGACTGGTCCCAAGTCGATGCGGAATCCTTCACGAAACGGCAACAAAAGAATAATAGGTCAAATATCAAAAGCCATGGATCGATCAGGCGACGTTGCTCTTCATCGCGTCCGACCGCAACAAGGCACTGAGCGTATCAATACGCATAGCCGGCCACCACCGAAAGGCCCCCGAACTGATCAAAATCGAACACCGAGAACGCAACCAAACGGAAGACGAATGGGCATGCCCAATACTGGAGCGGCCGGTCCGTTGATGCAGCTGACACCACAGGAGCAAGTGCTATTGATGTCTATGTACGAGGATCAGGCACGAATGATGCAACAAATTTTCTCCCCTCAACAACAACAGATGTTCATGCCATCAATAAACCCAGCTTTCCAGAATGGCGCTGCACCATCAAGGCAACAACCAGGCCGGTCTCTCTTCGAGAGGGTGGAGGGCAATCCGCAACGGCAGAACGGACACTTCAATAAAGGTTCGCAGTTGAACGGTGCAAGGTTCCAGTCCCAAGAGCCTTCTACAGATACGGATATCCCTAGCAGTTACACCAATGGCGACATCTCGTCGTCTATGGAGGTTGAAAGCTCACAGAACAATCCACCAGAATCGGCCTCAGAGACGATTTGCAGATTCAATTTGACTTGCACGAAGACAGACTGCCCGTACGCTCATCAATCTCCTGAGGCGCCTCCAGGAACCACCATCGATGTGAATGACGAGTGTCCGTTTGGTGCCGCCTGCAAAAGCCGAAAGTGCGTGGGCCGTCATCCATCGCCCGCTCAGAGGGTCAGTCATCAATCCGAGCAGGATTGCAGGTTTTTCCCGCATTGCGCAAATCCTTCATGTCCATTCCGACATCCTACAGCGATGCCTCCTTGCAGGTTCGGCGCCGATTGCAAGAAGGAAGGGTGTAAATTTATGCACGTCAAAACCACGTGTCGATTTAATCCCTGCTTAAATCCACAATGTCCCTTCAAGCATGCTGAGGGTCAGAAGAGAGGAGTCTTTGGAGACAAGGTTTGGCGGGTGGCGGATGATAGTGAAGACAAGGGCCATGTCAGCGAGAGGAAGTTCGTCGACGAGATGGGGGAGGAGGAGCTGGTGGTGCCGGACGTCAAACTCGAGGATATCAAGGCCGAGGACCAAACGCATGGATCCCAGAGTTCAAGCCTAGGGGCCGATGTTGTCACATGATCCGGAGCACTAAGAGTAGAGGCAGGCGATCGGCTCAACGTGTTCAGGCGCAAGGGTTGGCAAGGTTGCAAAATTACGTATGCATGGGGCGTGTCACACATATGAAGATCGTGACGGTGTCCAAATTCTTAAAGAGTCCTAAGCGGTTTTCAGGAAGGAGAGTGGCTTTCGCGTTGGCATGCCTACCTCGATAGCAGACATGTCATCTCGTAGGGATCGAGTTGTCGTTAAGCAATTAAATACCGTTAGTTCGGTTATCATACCACATCAAAATTGCTGCTCTGATGGTATTTCCCGCACCTCAAAATCTCGTGGTGGATACCTGTTCTCCATTACACCCAGCTGCTGTACTCCGTACTTAGAATCCCCCCACCAAACCACATACGGCGCATCCAGGGATTTTCTCATGAATAAATTGACTTCGATCCCTCAATGTCCATTTAACACCTTAGAAACCTTGCTCAAGCAATGCTATGCTCGACCTGCTTGTCAGAGGTCTTTCTTATATCGGCATTATGTCACAGCGTCATCGACATCGAACACGAAACCTGAACCTCCAAGGATAGCCGTTCTGGGAGGGGGGATCACCGGGCTAGCTTGTGCCTACTTCCTGTCTAGAGATCTTCCAAACGCCAAGATCACGCTTTTCGAGGCCAGCTCACGGTTGGGTGGATGGCTTCATTCAAGATCAGTGGATATCGGCAGTGGAACTGTAGTTTTCGAGCAAGGGCCACGCAATCTACGCCCAACAATGCCAAATGGTCTTATAACCTTGGATTTGGTATGAGAGCAGCACATTTCATTGCCTGCCCAGGCTGACCGACGCCATCCAGGTCCGTAACCTTGGCTTGGAGGATCGAGTCCTGATGACCTCCAAAAACTCAGTTGCTGCCCAGAATAGGTTTATTTACTACCCAGATCATCTTGTGCGAATGCCTGGGCCCGGTTCCTCGTTGCTCCAAACCATTTTGAGTGTTTTGTCCGAGCCTATCTTCAAAGGTACTATTTCCGGGGCCTTGTCAGAGGTCACTAAGCCCCGACGTCCAGAGGATCTCCAGGACGAGTCTATCGGTTCCTTTTTCACTCGGAGATTTGGCTCTGCTTTGGCAGACAATGTAGTGTCTGGTGTTTTCCATGGTATCTACGCTGGTGATATCTACAAGCTCAGTGCTCGGGCAATACTGCCATCACTATGGGCAATTGAATGGCGAAACAACTCAATCATGAAAGGATTACTAGAAGAAGCAATTGGAGGGATGCGGCCAATTGCTACAAGCGATTTGGACTTGATAAAGACACTCCAGAGCCAGCCTATCACGTCTGACAAGCTAGAAGTCGCTAAGAAATCTAGCGTATACACGTTCAAGGGCGGGATTGGCGAATTGGCTGACAAGCTGGAGGCAAAGCTCGATGAGAGTGATAATGTCCTCATACTGGAAAACACCGATGTCGGACAAATCAGGATAGTGTCAACTGCGGCTGGCGAGAAGGTATGGATGCCTTTTATGAATGACATCGACGTCCGAGCAGTATAGTCTTCTGTGCGATCTGTGAAATCCTGGACGCTGACTAGAAGGAAATAGATCCAAATAAACGCAAAGGAAGCTTCAAATCGAGAAACGACGGACTACGATTTTGATCATGTTGTATCTACAATACCCGGAAATAAGCTTGCCAGCATCGCATCTCGATCACCTATTACTAGTCTCTCACCTTTATCTCGTACCTCTGCTGTCACAGTCATGGTCGTAAATCTCTTCTTTTCGAATCCTAAAATCCTCCCAGTCCACGGTTTCGGTTACCTGTTGCCTCGGTCTGTGCCATTCGAACAGAATCCTGAAAGGGCGCTTGGTGTCGTCTTCGACTCTGATGCCAGTATCGGTCAGGACGATGTACCGGGCACCAAAGTGACCGTGATGTTAGGTGGGCATTGGTGGGACGACTTCGACGCTTATCCCGACGAGGATGAAGGGGCTAGCATGGCGAAGGCACTGCTAAAGCGCCATCTGGGCGTTAACGAGGAGCCTCGAGCCATCAGAGTAAGTCTGCAGCGTAGTTGCATACCTCAATACGGCGTTGGCCATGAGGCGCGGATGGAGGATGCCAGTCTTCGCTTGGACTCCTTCAAAGGTAGACTCAGAGTTGCTGGAAATAGCTATACAGGCGTGGGACTCAATGACTGCATAAGGGCTGCTAGGGATGTGGTCAAAGGTCTCGTTGATGGTACTGGAACGACTGGACTCGAATCTTTTGTTGGCGGGAAGAAGTGGTCGTGGATAAGCGAGACGAGTTGAAAATAATATAGCTCAGAAGTCGACAGGCTTGTGATTCAGTCACACACGGCACTGGAATGTCGCTTGGTCAGTGGACTCGACGTGCTTTCAGTGGCAGCCTTTTTGCCTGGCGAGGGATCGAGGTGTGAAAAGTGAGTGGATGAGGAGAGCATATCGCAGCAGCTAAACGCAAAAGGTAAACAGTAGTAGCAGCGCCGGCGAGATTGATGCTGAAAACTATTTCGTCACTGCTTTGGGTATACCACAGGTCACGGCGCAAGTGATAGCAGAGCTCCCGTATGGCGCTTGTTTCTTGATACGAGTGAAGCTGGATGTGAATATTGCTAACCTTCGCAAGGGTATATTCGCGGGAAAGACCTGTGCAAGTAACGCCTTCTTCGGCTCTGGAACCATTTCTGCTGTTAACCACCTGAATGCCGCCCCTCGTCGAGCGCTTTTATCACACATCATGTGCCTTCTTAGCTCCATCGCTATCAAAGCCTAGACTGTCCAATTGTCGTATTAGCTCCTGGATTTTGATAACTTTCTCGAACTGCTCAGGGAGCAAACTTTCTCCTTTATCCTTCTTCTCTCGCAATTGTCGTGCTTGCCGTAGCTTCTTCTTCAAGTTCCGCGCCTGTTTCTCCTTCTCTGCTTCGGGTTCCACCTCAGGCTCAGGCTCAGGCTCAGGCTCAGGCTCAGGCTCCGGCTCCTGAGATGGTGGCGGACCTTCTGCCCTCCCATTATCCTTCCACTCCGGGTTTGAATCTTTGTCCGGATTTGAATCTTTGCTGGATTGTCGATAGCATTCCACCTTTGCTTTTGCGTTCACAAGACTCTCATTCTCCTCCTCGCCCTCCGCAACCTTTGCCCTCTTCCTCGCTTCTCTTCTCTTAGCATTCTTTCCCGTGCTTGACTTTCCATCCTCTAAATCTTTCAGACCCTCGGCGCCAGGAACACCGCCACTTCCTCTTGTCTTCCATGCCTCGGCCGTCCTGTTCTTGTAGACTTCGACATCTTCAGGGGGCCTGTAGCCAGGTCGTATCTTGATTTCTTTGCGGAGGGAGCCATCGGCGCGAGTTGATGGAGGAATATGCCGATCACCAGTCGGAGTGGTAAGGATACCGGAGCGAGGGATCGGGAATTGAGATGGGAAAGGGCTGGTGGATGTCGGCATCGTTGCGCTGTAGAGAATGCAGGCGACGGATGGTTCAGAGCTTATGATATTGTGAGATATTCAAGACGTAGAGCAGATTCTTATATCCATGAGACCAATCGTCATGCTAGACAACCAGTTGTTCTTGAGGGGAAAGTGAACGTGATGCTCGACCACTCGTGCGTTCTGCATAATCACTCAAGCTACGGTTGACCAAGCGACGCTGTTATTCCGCCGCCAATATAGACCAACTTCCCTCGTTGACTGACTATCTTCACACCATAATCTCTACACAGATCTGCACATTGATCACAATCATCATAATGGCTGGTGTAAGTAACGGGAGACCAATTGACAGACTGCAAAGCTAACTGTTAATGCCCCTAGATCGCGGGCGGCCTCTACAAGCAAGTATCTGTAGCCTCTACAGCGGAAGCCTTAGCTAATACCCACAAAGCTCCATCTTCCGAAGAAATGTGGTCTTCTTGTCCGCGGTATTCAGCGGAGCTTTCGCATTCGAGATGTAAGACCACTCGACGACTGCTTGAAAAGAGAAGCGGGAGCTGACGGGCGTGGGGTACAAGTGGATTCGATCAAGCTCTAAGCAAATACTGGGATTGGAACAATAAGGGAGTGAGTAAAAAGCCATCAATTCGTGACTGCGGCTTCGGCTGATAAGTTGGATCAGCGGCAATGGAAAGACATACGACATAAGTACGTGGAGAATGAAGAGGAGTGAGGTGGGCTGTTGCAGTCATGTATCCGGCCGAGAGCACGAAAGTATATGACGTGAACTTTCATGTCTGCTTCTTGAGGAACGTGCTGTGTCGTCTTATACGCTGCTTTTGGGCGCATGACTAGGACCAATCTTCAAGCGGCATGGCTACATGTGAAGGGACTGTAAATAAATCAAGGGCTGGCAATGCAACGAAGAATTGCGTCTCAGTCATTCCTAGTACAAGATTTTCCATGCATGTCAATTTTTACTGGCTGTCATCAACATGTTGCCGTAGAGGCATACCTTACTCTAAGTGCTAGGGAATATCCTTTATACCCCTCCGTATTCCACCACCAGCACCGTGATAAATCCCAAGCTCTTTGATTCGGGCTCGTTCGTAAAGACGTAAACAAGCGAGAGATATATCTTCTATAAGAGACAAGTTTGACCAATTCAAAGGTCTGTGTTGGTGAGTTAGATGACTTCGTGACCTCCGCACTTCCCCTCTTCCACATTTCGAACACTTCCACGACGAAATCAAAGAAGAACACCATCTCGTCTCGACCGCCAGGCTTTCGAGCCAACGCCGTACTTGTGCCATCCTCTGTCCATTCGTCTTCGCCTGCGCCAACTTCTTCGAGGCACCGTCCTTACAGCAATGGAAAAGTACCTTCGATGATGTTACTGACAAGCCAAGAGCGACGCTTGTGCTATGCCCTTCGAGATCTTCCCCATGGGCATAGATACCGCTACACGGAGTACGCCAGCCAGTCACTACAGCGAGCACTCTTCAACTCGCTTGTCGCCGAAAATGACGACTATCTACGGGCTCTTTTTGGAGGAAAAGTCCCAAAGGCCGGAGAGGACTGGGACCTTCGGAGTGCTCAGGGCATGGTAGAAGGATCGGAGTACAGTGAAGCAGCTAGGGGCAAGCCTTGCGGTCATATATTCAAGGCCGGCGATGCTACTTACCGATGCAAAACGTGTACCACGGATGAGACATGTGTTCTCTGTACCCGCTGCTTCGAAGCTTCGGAGCATACAGGCCACCTTGTCAGTCAGCACATATCCTTGGGCAATAGCGGCTGCTGTGATTGCGGGGATGACGAAGCTTGGAAAATACCAGTCAAATGTGCCATACACACTTCACACACTTCCGCAACGGCGGGAAAACAACGGCAAGCACCAAACCTTCCGGAAGAACTGGTTGAGAGTATCAAGATGACCGTCGGCCGAGCTATGGACTACCTTTGCGATGTCATTTCATGCTCACCGGAGAATTTGCGGCTTGAGAAGAAAGAAGACATCATTAGGCAGGACGAGCGGCAGTCCTACTTGAATTCGAAATGGTACGAGGAGTCAGAAGATCCAGATCCAGAATTTGCTTTGCTGCTATGGAACGACGAGAAGCATACAATAGACGAGGTTCAACAACAAGTGGCGAGAGCGTGCAAGGCTACGAAAAGTTTTGGGCTAGAGAAAGCTATCGAAACTAATGACATGGGACGCAGTGTCGTTAACTACTCACGGGATCTCAATAGCTTGCTGAAGGTGGCTAAGATCATCGAACAAATCAAGATCACAGTGACCATACGATCCTCCCGGGATACCTTTCGCGAACAAATGTGCGGCACCATCATTGAGTGGCTGGGAGACATCGCTGGTTGTAGTGTTGGCGAGGACCACGACATTCTACGATATACTGTTTGCGAGGAGCTGCTCAAGACATGGCGCACGGGAAGCGTAGCCTTCAATAAGTGGGTTGGTATGAGCGGTTTAGACGACCATGAGATTGTTGAGTCAGCCTATCTTAGTGAAGCTGTAGCGTCCTCAGCAGCCCGTCGTGGTGGTGTACTGATCCCCGGACGATTCGGAGTACCCCACCTAGACAGCGATTCCGACGCGCTTACGAATGACATGGAGAATGATGATGGAGATGAGGACGGCGATAGCCAAATTAATGACGAGGACTTGGAGGTGGAGACGGAGCAGATGGACTTGGATGTTATACAAGCTGAATTGGATACTGAACACAACGATACGGATCATGACATGCGCACTCCTGGAGAAATGGAGGATGAGACCGAAGTATCTGAGGCTACTTACGCAGGCTATCCACCACCTCCGCCTCCACCGCCCGCGCCACCGCAGCAAGTGCTGCTCCGAGATCCTGTGCGAACTTTCTCCACGGACTCAAACATAGGAAACGAGCCAATATCAACGGGTTCGCTTGTATCGATGCCGACGTTCGAGATTCCACCAACACCTTGGTCATTGCGGAGGAAATCACCAAGTCGTCCACCGACTTACTGGCTGGAACAGCCCAAAGCATATGCATCAAAAGAACTTGTACCTTTACATGAGGACTTGCGCCAACGTGTCCGTTTAGATTGGTTATTACTCTTTGATTTGAGGCTCTGGAAGAAAGCACGAATTGGTCTTCGAGATTTGTACATCAGTACCGTGGTTTCGATACCCCAATTCAAACGCATTTTGGGATTGCGGTTTGCCGGATTGTATACTCTACTTGCGCAACTTTATCTTATTGCGGATCGCGAACCGGACCACTCTATTGTCAATCTCTCTCTTCAGATGCTTACCACACCATCGATCGCCGAAGAACTTGTCGAGCGAGCAAATGTTCTTACGAATCTCTTCGCTACTCTCTACACATTTCTCACACACCGCCAGGTGGGTCACCCATGGGATGTCGCCATACACGAGACTTTGGCATTTGATGCTGGTTCAGTCGCGAACCGTAGAATGTACCACTTTTTCGGAGATTTGAAGCATTTGTTTGACGTCGAATCCGTCAAGGAGAAATTCCGTACTCAAGAAAGATACGCGTTCCAATTCCTTGATCTCATTAGACTACCCCAGGGCATTTGCCCAAACGTCAGAGCCGTGGGGGATCATGTCGAATACGAGAATGATGTATGGATTGGTGCATCTCTGATGACAAAGGAGATTAACAGACTTTGCCGTCAATTCGCAGAGTCATTTCGTTGGCGGGACGACGAAGACAATTCGAAATTGTCTCGAGTGATAAGGACTGTTGCGAAAGCCACGATAATTAACTCGGTTGGAGGAGAGCGTGTTCGATTTGACCAGGCTGAGATCAAGGCGGAAACTCGCTTCAAGACACTTGAACCCTTCTACTTCGAAAACGGTCCATTTTCCTTTGATAACAATGTCAATGATTTCGAGATACGCCACACGGTTGTCGATTTTGTAGTTGAAGCGGAGCCAATCAGCTTCCATCATGCACTACATTACACTCTTTCTTGGCTGATTGATGTCGGTAAGAAGAAGCCCGAGAAAGATATGAGGAGCTTGCTGCATTTCACCGTCAAAGAGCTGAAGGAACCTCCTCCGTACAAAGCTCTGATACCCGATCACGATCCGGAAAGCTACCTGATGGCTCTTTTTGACTTCCCGCTCCGAGTTTGTGCGTGGCTGGCGCAAATGAAAACTAGCATGTGGGTAAGAAATGGGTTGAGTCTCCGACACCAAATGGGCACTTACCGGGGTGTGTCACTTCGAGACTTTGGGCATCATCGAGACATTTTCTTGCTTCAAACGGCCATGGTCATCTGCGACCCTAGCAGAGTCCTAGCTTCAATTATAGATCGGTTTGGCATGGATGACTGGATGAGAGGGCACTATGTCACTCGTCCCGGGTATGAACCGTCTCAGCAACTCGACGTGTCAGAGGATTTCATTCATCTGCTCATTGTCTTGTTGAGTGATCGGACCTCATTGCAACCAGTGGAAGGAGACAAGAATGCGCAGGCACTTGCCATTCGTCGAGACATCGCACACATACTTTGTTTCAAGCCTCTATCCTTTTCTGATCTCAATAGTCGGTTAGGGCTCACAGACAGGTCCACAGACCTTGAGGATTTTAGGGAGATTCTTGAAGAGATGACCAATTATAGAGCACCCGAGGGTCTATCAGACTCGGGATCTTTTGAGCTTAAGCAAGAACACCTTTCAGATATTGACCCGTACACTGCGCATTACACCAAAAACCAGCGCGATGAGGCTGAACATGCGTACCGCCTCTGGATGGCGAAAAGATCTGGCAAGCCTGAGGCAGAAATTGTTTTGGAGCCCAAGCTTCGGCCGATCCACTCCGGAATCTTCTCAGATCTCTCCGCTTTCACCAGGACGCCTTTGTTTTCTCAGATAATCTACTATTCACTGGCGCACCATTCGCATCCTCATTTTTCATCGCAAACACCAAATACCAGGATTGAAGCGTATCTTCAAGTCGTCCTACATTTGGTACTTGCCGCTGTGCTCGAAGATGATACGAGCGATGATAACGAACCAGACGTAATGGGCCAAACTCCATCGTTCATCTTTAACGTTCTCCACAAAACCTCAGAGCTAGGTAGTACGATCTTCGACATTCTAGTCAAAATGTTGGAGAGCGACGACATCAAGGGTTGCCATCCAAAAATCCGCCTAGTCTTGCACAGAATTCAACAGCGTAGAACTCGTCTCTACGATACTGTCGTATCGTCGCTTTATTCAAAAGGAAGAAACCCTCCAGCACTTCCTCTTGACAGACTAGGTTTCGAGTCCCCACGGACCCCTCTAGACGGGGACCAGGAAGCAAGGGAGCGGCAGAGTCGGGAACTCAGAAAACAGCAAGCCCTTGATAGACAAGCGAGAGTCATGGCACAGTTCCAGCAACAGCAGCAAAATTTCTTGAATAACCAGGATATTACAGAATGGGGCGACGTTGACTCAGACGAACTTGACTCGATTGTCACTAGTGGTACGGAAGAGCATAAGAAGATCTGGAAGTATCCAACGGGCAATTGTATTCTGTGTCAAGAGGAGACGAATGATACTCGGCTTTTTGGGACGTTCGCACTACTGGCAAACAGTAACATCTTTCGTCAAACAGATATCCAAGACCCTGATTTCTTTGGTGAAGCTTTGTCAACTCCCACTGGCCTAGATCGTGCAGCGGACAGTATACGACCATTTGGCGTCGCTAGCCAGAATCGTAGGAAGGTTGCAAAGCTTACACCCAGCGGTAGTGAGGTCGTGTCGGAGCATCAAGGCCTTGGCAAAGGTTTCCCACCATCGTTCGCGTCAAGAGGCCCAGTTTCCGTGGGCTGCGGTCATATCATGCATTACTCATGTTTTGATCTGTACTGCTCTGCAACCCTCCGTCGACAGCATCATCAGATTGCCAGGAACCATCCAGAACGGGTCGTTCGAAAAGAGTTCGTCTGCCCTCTTTGCAAAGCCCTAGGAAATACTTTTCTACCTATAATATGGAGGGGGAAAGAAGAAACTTATCCTGGCGCACTGCATACGGACACTGCTTTCGACGGTTGGCTGTCTTCAGGGGTTGGCTTGACTGTCTCACGATTTTACAAACGTGAAGAGAGTCGATCAGGCAACAATTGCCACCAGGAGCTTTTCGTCAACTATACTTCGGAGGCCGTGATACCTCCACTGGGAAGCAAACTGACGGCCCTTTTCCGAACACCTCTGACTTCTCCTACGACCCCACAGGAATCTAGTAGAAATTCGATGCCGGGACGGTTTCCTCTTGACGAGAACTTAAACCTGTCAATGGTGTCGCCAAGTCATCCAGTCTCTACAGACATTGTACAAATTGACGAACTGATCTCCATCTACAACCGCCTACGAGAGACTATCAAGGCTAATGAGCTACCTTCCCGATTTCCTTATAGCTCTGACCTGTCGGGTAGATCTATAGAAGATCTGGGGAATATCGATACTTTGGCCACGTCGTTTGGTAATACCATTTCAGCTACCGAAATTGCTCAGAGAGGCGTTCAGTCCCAACACGGATCTACGCTATTAGAGAGAATCCCCCCTTCTATAATGACCCACCTTCGAATCTTGTCAGAGACTACATCGTCTTATATTGCGATCGGAGGCATGCGCAACGCCGGCACAAGCACACCAGCGCGCGAATTTTCGGAGACTACTCGACGTCAACTGTTACAGCTTTTTGTCGGCCACCCTCAAATCAGTGGCGATGAGCCACAGAACGTGGTCAAAACTCAGCTGCCAGCTGCGCTCTCGCAAGATACTTTCGTGTTTCTCGCCGAATGCTCCGTCTTTTTGGTCCCCGCATTTGGTTTGGATATCCATCACATTGTCCGCTTATGCTATTCACTTGAGATCGTCAAGGTGGTACTGCACTTGACAGCATATCCAGGTACCTTGGACGAATTGCGATTCAGGACCCACACGCCTACTGACGTCAATATCTCCCCCGAAGCCCTTCACACATTTCAGGACTTTTTGATGCGGATATGCCTCCTTTTCACCCCTCCATGGCCGGTACCGATGCACAATCATGCAGGTGAGACTTCTGTGATGAACGGCAACCGGACACAAAAAGACTGGGTGGTGTTATACAAAGCCACTGCCGCTTACGCCCTTACTTTCCTTCGCAAAGTGGCTATCCTACTAAATGTGCGATATGGTGTAGATTATCCCGATACAGGCCTCGCAGATGTCGATGAGCCAGAGCTTGACCGGCTCACGAAAGCCTTGAATCTGCCGTCTTTGGTGAATATGCTTGCTTGCCTAAAGGATAGTGCCAGCAACGGGCTCTCAATCCAAGAGTCGATTATGGCTGGGTGGGTCCAGCATTGGCAATGGCATGAGGGACATCATGCGGCCATGCGAGGTCACCCCTCGCTTTCGAACGATCAAAAGCTATTGAACCAATCAGCGTACCAGAGTCTAAGATTAGGGCATCCAGCCATCTTCGAGCTAATTGGCTTGCCGAAGCAATTCGACACACTTATTTATGAGGTGTCTCGACGTCGTTGTCCGACCACCGGCAAAAGATTGGAAGATGCAGCTCTGTGTCTCTTTTGTGGCGATATCTTCTGCAGCCAAGCTTCATGCTGTCACAAATATGGCAAGGGTGGCTGCAATCAGCATATGCAGAAGTACGTCAGGTCTCTCCTGTTTCCCAATTCCGTAGCGTGCGAGAGAGATTTAATACGCTAGATAGGTGCGGCGTCGATACGGGGCTCTTTCTTAATATCCGCAAATGCTGTGTGCTTTACCTTCACAACAGGAACGGTAGCTTTAATCCTGCGCCTTATCTTGACAGATACGGTGAGCCAGATGCCGGGCTTAGGCGTGGCCGCCAGCTCTTCCTCAATCAGAAGAGATACGATGCGTTGTATAGAAACGTCTGGTTGCAGCAAGGTATTCCGACCATGATTGCGAGGAAACTGGAGGCGGATATCAACAATGGGGGTTGGGAGACCATGTGATGCGACCAAGATGGTCTAAACTTCTGGGCTCTTAGTCCACCCGGATACCGACAATGGAGGTTAGGGGACCATACGACGCGGCCAAGAGGGTCTGAAATTTTGGTAAGTGGGTCTGCCCGGGGGGGGGTTCGAGGCTTGACGATGCCACAAAAGCGTCATGTCTTTTTTTGGTTAATCATCTCACGTGTAATCCACGAGTAGTATCAGCTATGATAAATCTCCATGCAATTGTGCCTCATCAACCATTACTTCGATTTTCTATTTCTTTTTCTTTTTCTTTTTTCTCATGTAAACCTTGAATACTGCCTGACCGAGGTCCATTACTACAGCTTACCGAGGACACTCACTCTCAAGATATAACCCCCTTTGTGTGTAATGAGCCTAATATTTGATACACTAGCTAGCTATTAACAGTGCTGATATGGGCATTAGAATTCCATGAAGTCCAGGTCATGGTAATTGCAATTATAGCTTCATTACGGTGAGCCACCGCGAAGATCAAACCTTATCCTCCCAACGCGCTCACTCTCAAAGCAACTGACTAAACACCCACCGAGGCTTCAACT
The DNA here is from genome assembly GCF_014066305.1 of Letharia columbiana. Taxonomy (NCBI): domain Eukaryota; kingdom Fungi; phylum Ascomycota; class Lecanoromycetes; order Lecanorales; family Parmeliaceae; genus Letharia; species Letharia columbiana. Next base: position 244,586 of record NW_023501077.1, read on the forward strand.
TCTCCCATTACTGTTCCTCGGATTTTGGGCACTTTGGCTCCATCCGCATCCTCAACGAAGACCGCATCACTCTCCTTTCCAGTTTACCCACCCATCAGCATCGGGATGCAGAGATCTTCTCATGTATGCTCTCTAGAGAGCTGACGCATCGAGACTTGACTATGTAGAAAGCTGGGAGCGAGAGAGCGGGTACGGAAACGTTCTTCCGTATGAAGAGAGGAGACGTTCAGTTCACAAGCGCCGGAAGTGGCATCACGCACTTGGAGACGAATGAGTACAAACATCATTTGTGCCACTTTTTGACTCTGGGTGTTGCCATGAGAGAAAGGCTTGCACTCTGGATATCATCATAAAGATTTTCCGAGGAAGAGAAGAGGAAGGGGTTCGTGACGATCACCAGTCCCCTAAAAGACCGGAAAGAAGCGTCGAATGAACAGCAGACGAGAGCGGAGCCAGCTGTGGAAAGCACAATTCGAATCCATGCAGATTTCCTGTTCGCTACTAGTGTCATTGCACCGGGCAAAATCTTGGTCTGGAGCGTTGGGGGCGATGACGCTGTTAAAGCAAAGACTGATAGCAAAGTTTATGTTTATCTGCCACGAATGAAAAGTGGAAGCGCGAAGATTCGACTAAACGGAGATGAGTGGCCGCTGTCCGAAAGGGATGGGACCTTCGTTCCTGACGTGGATGCGGGAGACAAACGCTTCTTCGAGTCGTTCGGCTGTGAGGAAGCGGAAGTTGCAACATTGGATGCAAGCCCAGCTTAGATAGCTCGGGCACCTCATTCAATGCCTTCCACAGCCTGTCTCTGCTTGTATTTGATGTGATGACCAAGTGATGCTCTAGGTCAAGGTCGCCGTACAGCTAGCTCGTGAACGAAGTCCACGGATTATATAGATAAAACTTAATGTGATTCCGAGGCTGTCAAGTCTCCTTAACATTTTCTTGGTCCCCTCCCCTTGTCCCCTCAGCCATTTCCTTCGCATTCTGAATCTCCCACTCAAACTCTTTCAGAGCTCTGAGTTCAGAGCCGATGAACAGGCCTCCAATCAGGCCGTCTAATACACCTGCTCCGAAGCCAAGGGTGCTAAGGAGGATCAGAAGAAATGCTACAAAAGGGCGTGGCGACCACCAGACGGCAGTGAAGCAGCCAACGGCAACAACGATAGAGACCCCGAAATTCGAGAGGCGGAAGTGGCGCTGATGGCGCTCACGGCGGGCGTAAGTTTCGATCATAGAAAGGATTATGTCGTACGTTGGAATGGACAGAGAATCAATGTCTATCTGTTGAGATGTATAAAACCCAGAACCCGCGTGGCTAGTACTGAGAGAAAGGTCTGCTGGTTGTTCCCGTCGTGAAAGAGTAGCCTCAACAGAGAAGTGGTCACTCAGTGAGCAGCCGATCAGAGGATGACGGTCGGTCATGCCAACCTTGATGTCTTGAACGTGCCATTTGTTATTACTGGGCGAACGTAGATAGTCACTATCGCCAATGAATATATAATCAAGTCGTTTCGCTCGTGGATCTTGAGTAGTATCATTGACGATAATGTTATCACCTCTGTATTGCCTTTTCTGCAGCTCTTTGCTCCACCGCCATGTATTGAGAACACTATCGCAAGTGGCCCCATTCTCGGACAGGTTGTAATTGGCGGTTGGAATCCCGCGTCCTCTCCTCCGTTCGAGATTGTCATTTGCGGACCCGATTGAAGATTCTGGGTGCAATACTCTCCAAGCATCTCGAACGGAACCATAACCACTGATCAGCTGATGGGCAAACGAGAGAGGCACCATGTTGAAATCTCCTAGTCCCAATACTAAATGACCTCTTTCCGCAGCACCGCGCATAAGCTTCGCGACCTCCCAGGCCTGGGCTGTGCGGTGACATAGATAAGAATCATTTGGTTCACTCTCGTAAGGTGCATGCAGATGTGTGCAAAAAACTTCTGCTACGTCTTCCAGACGAGGACCTAATCTGATTCTGGCACACGCAACTCCTTTGCCAACGAACCAATCCCCGCGGAAAAATGCGGTAGGACGTCCATTCAGAGGATATCGAACCATACTCGATTCCTCGATTGGCCATTTCGACAGAATGGCAAGGCCGCCACCGAATATGCCACTGTAATAATATTTGCCATACGGGAGAATATGCTTGGTCTGCGTTCGAATACTTTGATAGTCTTCTTGGGTCCAGCATTCTTGCAAACCAACAATCTCGGGGATTGGGCTGGCAAGAGCAAGCCTTCGTCCAATTTCGGCCAGTCGTTCCCTGCGATAGTGGGAGATGTACTTGAGGCCCAAACAGTTGTAGGAGATGACATTCAATGTATTTGGAGCCTCAGAGAAAGCAGCCATAATTGCTGAAGGCCGCTTGGCTTTCTCTTCTGCTCTTAGGGGTTGTTCGGGATATAATGGATGAATGTCACAGACTCACGAACCAAATCTCGATGAGTAACATGATCAAAACGAAGGGAGAAGATTGGCAATAACGTGCGATTCTCCAAATGCTCTTGATACTTCTCGTGGACCAGCCTCAGTTTGTAGTAGATCAGGTTGGAAATGGTCTTTGGTCTCTGGTCTCTGCGCGGGACAGTTAGGGCTGACAAAACAGTAGCCTGCTCAAAGGAACGAGAGAATACGGCGAACGCAGTGAATATATATCATTATTACCATGATTACTACTGTGAATACATTACACCACAGGTATGTAAGATGAAGAGAGGGAAAAATCCGTAATTTTCATCCTGTTCCTTCTTTGATACGCGTTTACCGACGCGGGAGGCGCGCTACTTTCACGCTTTTGAGACTTGGAACTTTGGATGTTGCCATGTTGGGGAATTGATCCAGAGGTGAAGTCACATACTCAATAGACTCATTGGCTTCCAAAAAAGCCAATCATGCCGTCCACTCGCTATTCCAAAAGACGTCGCGTTAGCAGCCCGGCCAAGGAAGAACCACCGGCGTATAACAGTTCCCCAGACGAATTGGCCGCCAGTTCGGATCATGAGAAATATCACTCTCATCGGGCGCCATCCAAACCTCTGCGAGAAGGCAGAGGGAGAAAACGAAGCTACGCGGACATCTATTCGGCTAATTCTACTGCGGTTGCCTCTGAAGACAGCCACAGCGAGCTGGCCGGCCCTCCTCGTGCGTCTGAGGAAATTCCAAACGTTTTAATTACTGCTGCTGCGTCTGGTGAGGACAGCCCTGACGAGCTAGATCACACGACACCTACCTTCTTTCGCCGTCCTTTCCGTGCCAGCTTCAGCAAAGAGTCAAGACGGCCGCATGAGAAGTTTACCAGCCAAAGCCCTAGCCCTCCACCGTACTCCAGACTCAGCTCACCAATCGCCACACCTCGCACTCCTCTCATTCGCCCGCCACAATATGAACCATACAAGGAGAAGCTGGTACTGAAGGGGCACCGAAAAGGCGTAGCTGCGGTTCGATTCTCTCCTGATGGACGTTTGATAGCAAGCTGCTGTAAGCTCAAAAGTCTACCAGTCTATTTCATCAGCTCCAGCTGACCCTACCAGCGGCTGACGCAACCATCAGGATCTGGGAAACCGCCGCGGGCAAACATCTGCACACTTTAGAAGGCCATCTCGCCGGCATCTCGACCATAGCCTGGTCTCCAGATAGCAAGACGCTTGCATCGGGCTCCGACGACAAGTCCATACGATTATGGGATGTTTCTACTGTAAGACCGTGAATTTAGTACCATTGCTCTCTATCAGAAATATTGACTCGCTGCACAGGGCAAAGCACACCCTCATCTCCTGCTTTCCCATTCCTCCTACATCTACGCTCTCTCTTTCTCCCCACGCGGCAACATGCTTGCCTCGGGCAGCTACGACGAAGCTTTATTCCTCTGGGACGTACGAACCACGCGTCTCATGCGCTCTTTACCTGCGCATTCTGACCCCATCGGCGGCGTTGACTTTGTCCGCGACGGTACGCTCATAGTTTCCTGCGCCGGAGATGGATTGATCAGAGTGTGGGATACAGCTACAGGACAGTGTCTCAGGACGCTCGTGCACGAGGACAACGCCGCAGTTACGGGCGTCAGGTTCAGCCCGAATGGCAAGTTCGTTCTAGCCTGGACCTTAGATGGTTGTGTCCGACTCTGGAACTACGTTGAAGGTCGTTGTGTTAAAACCTACCAAGGTCACACAAATTCGAAGTACAGCATTGGCGGCGCATTTGGCGTTTATGGCGGCGAGGACGGCGTGGAGCAAAGAGCTTGTGTTGTGAGCGGAAGCGAAGACGGAAATATACTTTGTTGGGATGTACAGAGTAAAGACACTCTGCAGATAATCAAAGGGCACCAGGGGGTGGTGCTTGGGGTGGACGCCCTGAACAAAGAAGGACTGATAGTGAGTGGAGGTATTGATAAGACCGTGAGAGTTTGGGAGAGGGTTAGAGAAGGCGCTGGGGACTCTGCAGATCCAGTGGATGCTGCGATTGGCGATCTCAAGGTATGTGAACAAGAGGCAGCTGGGATGGCATGAAGATGGAAAGTTTGAGTGGAATATTATTGGACGAGGTTGGATCAAGTATTGCTCTAGAGAATCTCGCATGACATTTTCGCTGTGCCTTTGGTGAAAAGGCCAGACAACTGGAGGATACTCTCCGTCATTTGAACGGTATCCTGTGTTGTAAAAGATGCAAAGTGTGCTCGTCGTACAAGAAACACGGTGGGAACAATCTGCTTATCGGGTGATGTTACATTCGGACCACCACGTTTGAAGCTTGCTTCTGCTTCTGGGGGCAAACAGGATGGCGGTTTCGGTAGCAGCAGAGGAAATACGGGGGTGTGTTGAATGGTGGGGAGGCCTGATCTCTACACAACAGGTGATGATTCTGTAGTTGTGCGGCTTGCACGGCTGAGTGTGCAATTCTCTTTTTATTGCTTCGGATTCACATTTGTTTGACAGGCATCATGCACGCGTCTCTCCTTTAGAGTATACACAACAAAAACCCATTCATACAAGAAATTGCTTCCCTTCGTCTGCGAACACTCCAAACCGCCTCTAACCAAACCGCCGACAGGCACGTCCTGGATGCTTTATAATTGATCAGCTCGACATGTAAGTCGAATCCGTCCCCACCTCAACAACGCTACTGGGGCTGTTCAATCCGTTCCAGGCGTAACGATCCACGCCGTTGGATGGATCATCTAGCCACTCAAGAAAGGTAGTGAGCGTGTCGGGAGCCGCGTCTTCAGGACCTCCTTCCGTGATCCAGAGCTCAGCAATGCCGTATTGCTTCCGGAGCCTCTGGTACTCAGCCACCGTAGCTGCGAGACTTTGAGGATTGTCCGAGCCATTCAATCCTTCCTGGGTGCCCGGTCCATACCAGTGACAACAGATGGCATCGAAGCTGTTCGAAGGGAACTGTGCTAAGAAACTTGCCATATAGTCACTACCGATACCGGACGAGCCAATATTGTTCTGAGTGCATGGTGTTGTCACTTTGGTGCCCCCCGTTCTCAATGGTGCAATGTGTGCAGTGTGAGCAGCAGCTGCTTCTTGGTAGGTTAGACATGAGCCTCCACCGTCACATCTTTCTGGCTCATTGAAAGCTATGACCCATGGTGTTATGGCGTTGGTTAGCCAGGCGGCTAGATGGGTTGCGTCCGTGCCCCACAGTTGGGCAGCGTATTCGACTTTGCCGCCTCCCCTCGCCGGTCCAGAGCCTGTGGCCGGTGAGGAGTCCCAGTTGGTCATCCAACCACAGGCGTCATTGACAGCGGCGTTGGCTTGGGCAAGGGATTCGTCCGGGGACAATTGCTTATTATTGTAGCTGTAAAGGAGACCGCGAGCTTTGACACCGGTGCTGCCGGTGCTGCCAGTGCCAGTAGAAGGTGAGCTGGCAGGGGCGGACGGGACGGTAGAGACTGAAGAGGATGAAGCAGGAGCCGGTGCAGCAGGAACGGAGGGGGCGGTGGAGACGGAAGAGGACGAAGGAGGTGAAGCAGGAGCCGGTACAGGAGGAACATGAGAGTTTGCGGCAGGTGGATGATAGTCTGCTTTTATGGCCACTGAGGACGAAGTGGTCGCTGCGATCCCGGCCTCGACACGGGTTGCGGGAACAAAGACCTGGCCGTCCGATGCTTCTTGTACTATTTTAGGGCTAGCGGAAGAACTGGCCGAAGACGATGATGGAGGGGTGGGCGCGACATAACTTGTCAAAAGGCTGCCCGAGCCAGTGGGTCCAATTGGGATGCTGCTGTTGTACATGGGGTAAGGTACGACTGACGATTGGACTGGGGCGGAAGATTGGGGGGATTCAATCGGACTCGGGCTCGGGCTGGCTTGAACTGTGACAGTGACCGTGTTGGCCGTCGTGACGGTGACTGTGGCAGGTCCACATGGATTTCCAGCCTGGCCAGGTCCACCTGGTGCACCAGATGGAGATCCTGCAGAGCCAGATTGTCCAGAGCCTCCGGCAGCTCCAGTCGTAGCTGGGGACTGGCCTGCTACAGGGGCGGAACTAGTCAATGGTACAGGGATGAGGTTGATGGTTGATTTGATGGTCACCATACCCGTGCCAGTAGCCGTGGCACCACCAGCTGTCGAATTTCCAGCTGGGAAAGGAGCACCTCCGGAGCCCTTGGGAGGGAAAGGAGCTTGACCAGACTGGAATGGTCCACCAGTCGGAAGGGGCCAGCCGCCTGGAGGCTTGCTTCCTTTATGAGGTCCGTGATACATGGAGCCATGCTGTGGAATAGCCAGAACGGCAGGAAGAAGAGCGGCCAGAAGGGCGATATTTAGGACTGCCATGGCGACAGATGATCGGATTGCGCGTATTTGTGATTTGATTGAGAGGCAAGTTTGAAGAGATTTGGGAATCGATATTTGCTGACGGAGTATTTGTGTTGTTGATTTGGAACACTATTGAAGCCGACCAGGGCTGTAAAGAGCGTGTGATGGTCAACGATGGACCGAATGAATGTAACGAGCGAGTGCTCTATCAACGAGTGACTATGTGATAAGAATGTCAAGGACAGCGACAGCGTGGTGAAGGAAGAAGGAAGAAAGAAAGAAAGAAAGAAAGAAGAAAGGAAAGAAGGAAAAGCAGCCTTTTTTTTTTCAGGGGAGGGAACTTTACAAGCTAACTGTATGCTGGGGGGGACTGGGGATCAGCCAATCTCCGGGCTTTAATTAGCACTTGCTGGTCCGTCCTGTATTTACTGTACAGTACTAGCAGATCCATGCAGAGCATGGCATATCTACTTAAAGAATTGCGGGGCCATATGCAATAGTAATGCAGGTACCGTACCCTAATCTCTCTCCGTCGGAAACCCTTGCTAGATGTCTTCATTATTGATTAAGTATTTATTATGGTGAAACAGGGAGGGCGAATCAGACAGAAGCTAGAAGCGACATTATTTCATTCGCTGAGGCGTAAGGTAAGGTATTGATTGCGTCAAGACCTTAGACCAGGCAGACAATCAAGGTCTCCTCCTCTGGAAGAATGAGAGGATGAGAGAATGAGAGAATGAGAGAATGAGAGAAGTGTATACTTACTGACGATGATGCCGAAGGAAAGAGAGCCCCGAGCTTGCCGGGATGGTCCCTCGGTCTCAACTCTCAGGGGAAGGTACATCATACTTTACAGTAAGGTACATGTAAAGTACGAATTGAAGTACTTGAAGGCAGGATCCCCCGATCTATCCGGAGCTACACAGAAGCTAAGGTTTCACGACAACCTACCGTAAATACAAGCTACTTTAGAGTAAAGCTCTAGAGGTAAAGTACCGTATCTCAAGAGAAATCACACATCTCGCGGCGGCAACAGTAGCAATCATTTATCGAGCTATCACAAAAACAAATATACCTATCATCTTTTCATACATGTAGCTTGGAGACCCCCCCCCCCAAAAGCAGGCGCAGAGCGTCAGAACGTCCGGCCTCTCATTCGGCTAGATCCTGTCTGGGGCCAAATTAATGTCATCCTTCCAGCTATCGGGTCATCATCTCATCTTTTATATAGAATGCCTAGTCACTGTAACCTACTTCGCCTGTTTTCCAATTTGCGGCGAGGAGATCAAGTCATCAATGGTCCATTGACCCTTTCACGGCGAAGCCTTCTTTGATGCTGCGCCGAAGGGAGTGCTTCTCCAGGTTTCAGAACGGCCACAATGATCCCAGGAGTCGGTGCCAGAATATAGCCATTTCAATGCTCGAACTCAAAGGATTTGCTTCCCCCTATCGAGTCCAATCGACAAAAATACTTCCGGGACCAGACCTGTTTATGTCTGTCACCTCGATAGAACAAGTCTGTAGGCGAAAGCAGTCACGGAGACCCTCGTCCACCGGGGTAGTTCAAGGAATGCCTTCAATGCCTTCATACCTTTTTTCCCTCTTTATCTTGGTTGGAAGACCCCGGCTTCCCGGCTTCGTAGTTGCAACGCAATTAAAATTCAGCCTTCATTTGGTATTCGTTCCCTTTGACTTGCTACTTGCTACTTGCTCTCTCCTTTCCTCCTCTCCATCACCTTCAGCACGTCCGCCGCGCTGTTGACATCGCCCTTCCTTTTCTTGCCTCCCCTTTTTCTCCTTTCCTTGCCCTCGCCTCCTCCTTCGACCTCGCCTCCATCTCCATCCCATACACTCAGCTTCACCCTCCTATCTTCCCCATCCTCGGCATCCCCAAAACGGCTACTACCAAACTCCATGTCCATATCATCAGCATCACGATCGTGGGACTCCAGCATTTTTTTGCGTCGCGCGATTTTGGCGGCTTCCTCTTCGTTGCCCGATTCCGAGGTCGAAAATGGATGTATGGCAGAAGCTTTTTTCAGCGCAGCGAGGATTGTGGCGTCAGCGAGCGGATCCTGCCCTCGGTCATCCGTTCCATCTTTATCTTCCTCAGTATCACCAAAGTAATTCCGTTTTCGCCGCAGTGGAGATTGTTGCTGAGGCATGGGGGGTGGGGGCATGGCGGACGATGTCTCGGATTCTGACGCTTTGGGGGGCTGTTTCGAAGGGCCAGCTACAGAAGCGGCTTCGCCTTCCCCGTCACTATCGTTAGAATAATCGTCATCGCCCTCAACGCCTCCCAGAGGATTGTAATCGACGCCTACGCCCTCGAAGATGTCCCCTTGGTCTTCGTCTCCAGCGGCTACGGGGGGTGCTCTGGCCGTAACCTGCATACCAAGCGGTTTTGCGTCTTTGTCTGGCATCAACAAGCCATCATTCTCATCAACCTTCGCTTTTTTCACCTTCCTCTTCACTCGACCATCCTCACCAATGGTGATCAAGATTTCTCGGCCTCGTTCATCTTTCTCAATCCTGGACCTCTCTTTCTTCTCACCAACCTTGAGAAATCTAGGTCCCAAAGCCGGCTTCTGTGCTTGCTTCGCGCTCTCAGCTGCTGCAAGTCTGGACTCCTTGAGCTCTTTCAGTATGTCATCTCGTGTTCGCTTTTGGCCTGCAACAGGAGCGTGCCGGGCCATCTCTCCCTTTTTCAAACTCTGCTCTCTCGCTATTGGTTGGATTGCCTTTTCTTCAAGTTTCTCAAATTCGTCATCAACATCAGCCTCGGGCGGGGTTTGCCGGTTTTCGTCGTGATCTTCGTCTGCCTTCGTGGAATTTCCTATGTCCGCAATGACATCTTCTCCTCTTCTGACCCTTTCCAAAAGCTTATAATCTAGTCCCTTCACCAAATGCACATCCTTCACATCACCGCCCACAATCTCGTCCCTGAGAGCTTCAAAGGTCGCCAGATCCATCTGGCCCAGCTTGACCATGGCTTCCAGAGCTTTAACACGCGTAGCCTTGTCATCCTCCTCACCCGAAGTCCGAAGCTGTGTACGATCTTGGTAGCCTGAGTGCAGCTTGGTACCTTTGGGTGCCGCAGAGGAACGGAATTTCTTCGTGCTGGAAGGGTTCATTTCGGCATTGCGTTCGGCCAGCTGGCGCGCAAAATCATTTCCCGATAAGCCTATTACTGAGCGCCTGATCTAGGTCAGTACCGCTCGTAGATAAACAACCCAGTGAGATGAGATGGTGGGCTGGGATTACAGTACGGTGTCATGGGTATGTTAGATCGCATGCGAGAACCGAGGGCTGGAGTCGCACCTCCGCCCTTCAAGTTGGACCCCATGGAATGTTCCTTGGTCTTGGGAGCTGTGGGTGTGTCCAGCACCAGTCGGCGGAATTGGGTGTTATTCATGATTTTGTAGTCGAGTGATTGCAGACTAAAAGTTATTGTGTGACTGAAGGGCTGTCGTTATGTTCTAATCTCGATTCTAATGAGGAAATACGAGTCTTGCTCTCAGAGAGGCATCGCTAGTCTCATGAATGCAACGATGTTAGAAACAATGTGAAGCCTTTGACATTCTGACGGTACGAGGGCACGAGGGGGAGCTAGTGCGGGAACTCCCGAGCTATACCCGAGGCGCTCGCTGCGCTTCACCAACGGCAACAGTGATCTTCTCAATGAATTGTAATCCGGTTCTACACTGGCGGTCTCTCTACTGTCTTAAGCTGTGCTGATATCATTGGGGTAGCTCTCTGTTAAAGCAAAGGATTGGCCTGCATCGGCTGTGGTTCGTGGATTGGCAGCCATGGTCGAACCAAGCAACTCAGTGCCTGCACAGCTGGTATGTCCACCATCCTTAGATAACAATCTCACGCGTCTGATAGCATGCAGCTGCGTCATGTTCATCTGGTTTCGAGCAACCCTTACCCCAAATTACCCCAGGTGCACCTCGACATTGCTGTTGAGTACCTGATCCAAGCTCCAAGGATCGTTAGAGAGGTTGCTCCAATGAGTTGGATGTACTTAGATTGCCCACCAGATGGAGAGGTTATGCTCGTCTGGCAGCCAAGTCAATTGAGGACTCAAGCGGCGAGCGATGGATTTGTATGGGCAGACGCGGAGTCGGCGTTCAGTTCTGAAATGAGGGGATACGTATGTTTTGGCAATGTAATGATGCGACTCCTGTGTTGACCATCTGTAATTAGACAGTGGAGATGTACATTCACAGAAGCGGATACCGCCCGAACCTCGAATCGCTCGCAACCCACTGTCGGCGCCGATTTCGATTAACGCCGTCCCAAAACCCAGATCCCAGCGTGCCACCACCCGACCAGTCATTATGGATCTGGCATTACTCTCAAACGGAACCCCAGCATCGCTTCCCGGCGCACCAAATCCGAGTGAGTGAACAGGTGCGCCAGTCGTTGGCTGAGCGCGCGAATCTCCAAAAATTCGGACAGCTGGTGCGCAAAGAATTCATGCTGCGTGATAGCGCGAACTGGCCTACCGTCAATCTTCCTGGCACTCACAATTCCTTGTATCCGCAGCAAGCCTCGGGTTATCCAGGCGATGTGATCTCGCACATAAGCCGAAGCCAACAACAACAACAACAACAACAACAACAACAACAACAGCAACAGCAACAGCAACAGCAACAGCAACAGCAACAGCAACAGCAACAGCAACAGCAACAGCAACAGCAACAGCAACAGCAACAGCAACAGCAACAGCAACAGCAACAGCAACAGCAACAGCAACAGCAACAACAACAACAACAGCAACAGCAACAGCAACAGCAACAGCAACAGCAACAGCAACAGCAACAGCAACAGCAACAGCAACAACAACAACAACAACAACAGCAGCAACAACAACAACAACAACAACAAGCCTACATACAGCAGCAGCAGCAGCAAGCGAATGCAACCCAACACGGGGTTGGACCTTCACCAGCAAAGCGTCCGCGCCACGGGGGACCCGGCCATGTACACGGATCAACTACAGCTATTCCAACCCCCGTTGTAGCACAAGATACCACATATGATGAGGAAGAGGGGACTTCCGGGGGGGATTATATGGATTTTCTCACTCCCAGAGATATCAGCCTTCATCGTTATAGACAGCATCATGAATGGCTTGAAGAGATCTTGAACTCTCCATACGATACATCGCAGATTATACCAGGCCAGCTTGGCCTCGGTAGGAAAGGCGAACTCGAGTCCCTCACTAGAGACTTCTTCGATGCTCCTATCGAGGCGACCCCAAGAGAAACCTTTCCCAAATCAAAAGGAGAGTCTCCCGTGGAGAATTCGGCCACTCCACGTGTTGGCAGGCTTGAGTCCGGGAAAGCAGAAGATTTTACGAAGCGGGCTACTGAGAAGATAGCTGAAATCAATGCAGAGATGGAAAAGCTGAAGCGTCAACATGCAAGACGGATGGCAAAGCTCAACAAGGGCCGTGCCTTCAAAGAGGCTGAGCAGAATCTCAGAGTCTCTACCCTCGAGATGATCAACTCTGAGGCCACCAAAGGCGATGCCGTGCAGCAACACCGAGTAGACGAACTTGCCGGAGGATTAGAAGCTCAGGTAGGAAAGAGTATTAGGTTAGTCAAAGACGTCGAATGCATAGACAAAGGCGGTCTCGAAGAGAAGTCTCAGGCCGAGGACGCCAAAGACCAGGACTACGATATGATTGATGCGTTTGGAAGTCGTGACGGCGCAACAGCTTCAGCGACTCCGTATCCAGAGTCGAGGAGCCCGGGTTTGGCTATTCCCATGGAGTCTGCAGACAGCACATCTAATGTTGTCCATAAAAATGCACCAATAGCGGAGACTTTGAATGAAGGAGACGTCAAGATGGACGAAGTACAAAACACATCTGAATCTAAAGACACAACGGCGGAAGATTGGGTCATGGTGAACAAAGAGAACAACTCTACAGTCGGAGAAGACGTGCCCGAGATTGAAAGCTTTCGAGACAATTTAACCATGCCGCCAAGCACAGGCGGACCAACCCCGAACGACAATGCTACCGGCGATAGTGTCTCGGGTTTTGAGCAAGGTGCAGGGGAGGACGCTGGAGAGAACTTTGATGCCAATGATTTCGGCGAGGGTATTGACTTTGGTGATTTGGATACTGCAGGAGAAGAGTTGTCCGGTTACAGTCCAGGAATGGAGAACCCAGGGCTTGACGACCGAGGCGATTTGACAAGTGAGGGCGCTTTTGGAGATTCATTCCAAGTTATGGACGAAGGTGCCGGGCAAGAAGATAAGACTCCTGGGGTTTGATTTGTTCACATCGTGTCGTGTCTCGGAAAACTTCCTTACGACAGTATCTTTTACTATGTTCCTCCACAACGTCCTCCTATACTATTTGCGCGCGGTAGGGACAGCCCTGATCATGAGACCCAAAAGATTCATAGAGAACATGCGGCTATGTATGATGGATGCGTATAGATGAGGAGAGCGTCATTATGATTTGGAATGCCTGCGCTTTTCTCTCGTCCAGGTCCTTCACTGACTCTAACCCATTGAAAGGCAGTCAGAATTTCAGTAAGAATTGACATTCCGTGGCAGGAGTTCGGCCGGCTTTCTTCCCCGTCTGAGATTGGTAGCAGTCTTAAGCTGAAAGAAAAACTTTCATCTCCAGGAATTCAGTCACCCCGCACGCAGCCATCGCCTCGGCTGTGCATCATCCAAGATATTCTTCTGCTTTGTAGTCATCAAGGTAATGCACAACGGGCCGTTTCGATTGAAAATGTAGATGACTCTCAACCATGTCAGCCGGCAACCCCGAACTTCGTCTCCACAGCAAATTTAGAGATTCATCATGCTTCTCCGTCATTGTCTACATGCACGTGCATCCGAAAGTCGAAGCACGGAGGTGTCCAATAAACTCTCAACGCATCGAAACAGTTTCGAAATCCTGGAGTGTCTCCGTCTGGTTTCGGACTAGGAACGCATTGTCGACAAAGCGGACCCAGTCAAATCATCCATAGGCTCGCACACTGTATCCATGCGTTTCTCGTCCGACACTCAGCGGAATGCCGGCTTCATAGTTGCAGTAAAGATTTGAATAACAACGCTGCTGCTTGGAATCATGATATTGCGAACAATACGGGAGTTGAAAGGTATGTGAGAGACAATCTCCATCGCAAGGATGTGTCCAGCGAATAAATGCCGAGTTTGAAAGTCTCGATCATGAGCTGCGCGATCACAGAAGCGAAGAACTTCCCCAACCGGGGAGATTGCACTACGCATACGAACATCAGCAACGGAGGCTGAGACACCAACGAAAAGGAGACTGTGTTCGTCACCAAACCCCTGTTCGATGCGTTCCCTCATATACATCCTCAATCCACTCCCTGTTCAACGCTTCGTATCTGTCTCGTAGACCCCCCAAGCCGACGGAATGCTCGTCTCGCGAAGAACACATCCATAGACCCCAGCACCCTTCCCGACTCCTAAACTGGTAAAAAGATCATTATCCACCTCGTAGACCTATGCCGGTCCTAATGCCTATCCTATCTCCTCCACCGCATCGTAGTCCTTTCTCGGATCCCGGTCGTTGTCGCCGGCCTATACGGCGCGCGCGCATACGTCCTAGTGACCGTGGTCCTCTGCCGCGGGGCTGGATGCCGATGATGAGTCTCGACAACACGGATGGCTGGATAAGATGTGGTGGTGTGCCTACGGCGAGGCGACAGGACGGGCATACACATGATTGGAGTGGAGAAGGTTTGAGAAGTGAGGTTCCTTCTCGGAAGGGAGCAATACTCTTTCCTGCAAAATTCTGATCAGAATTTGCGCAGTGACGACAACTAATAACGCGACGATAGCAAGAGGCCTTACGATTAACAACTGAGAGCAGAGAGCAGAAATAAAGCGAGGGACTCAAGCATTTATGGTCAAGAGGCACGAGGGTAAAAATAAGAAGATACGAGGATGACGATTTACCTGGCTACCTTTCTTGGAAGGGAGGCAAAAGGCTTTCACACCTGTCACATGTCCAGACTACTTGCGGGGCTGTGCTTGCGCGTTCAACATTGAACCGCTTTTCCTCTCTCTCTTCTCTTCTTCTCTTCTTTCTTTCACAATCACTGAAGAAGATCTCGCAATAGAATACTCCAGACTGATCAATGCTTTAAAAGGAAGGATTGACACTCGAAGTTCGGAAGCTATTTTCACTGACGCACTTCGAGGCCAGATGTCTCGCTATGATCTAGGCCTGGCAAGCGGCGTCTGCGCATGTCCATACTTCACCCTGATCAGTGGTTGTGGATTAAAATTTAAAATCCGAAAGATAGCGAAAGCACAGACTCCATGGGATGGTGTATATCTATCGGAAGTGTCAGCATTTGACAGCCATTATACGCCCTTCTGCCCTTATCAGCTTTCTTTTCTCCATCTATTCCCAATAAGATCCCATGTCAGCACATGCCACATTGAGGAACGGGTTAACATCCAATGATGTATAGATAGGGGAGTATCCTCGAATCCAATTGTTTTGCTATTGGAACCTGTCATGCCAAAATCGTGACAAGTGAACGTTGAGGAAGTCGGTGTGGCATGTTAGCCGACAACGCCGAGACATGAATTGTACCAAGACACAAGAAATGTACCCCTATCTGATCGCCCATCAAGTCTAGAGTGAGCGCCATTTTACGCTCGCGTAGCGCGGCTGAGAATCACGCCTTTTCATATATTTCGAAGATGTGGTTCTCCATACTGCTATTTGAGGGTCTCTGTTGAGAAACGAACAGTCTCAAAGACTCATTCAACCACACTGAAAGACTGACGTAGCAGTGACCACAAGAAAGAAAAGCGTCGTACATAAATGCATGCTAGGAAGCTCGTTCCGATTGCACGACCACGATTGAGAAACTTGTCCTCAAGATTTGCTAATTCAGAGGTTGAGCAATTTTGAGCACAGCTTTAACCGTCTCGCGCGAAGTCATCTTGCTGAGCCACAAAGGCGATATCCGCATAGAAGAGCTTACTGCCCACGAGCCATGGTCCGTCACTGCCAGCGCGGCCGCCATGTTCCCGTTTTCGGTGAGCCAAATACCCGTCTAAGACGCCTGACACCCGATTGACTTCTTTGACGTAGCGCTCAATGGCACTGGGCACTCATTTCGAATGAAATTTCTTGAACCAGACCGACTGTCCATAGTATGGGCCTTGTCCGGTTGTCTGGAAGTAGAGCCACTGTTTCGGATGATACGACTCTGGTGGTCCTGGAGCAAAACTCAATCGGTGTTCCGTGTCGTAGAGCTCGATCAGACACTCGACAATGGCACCGGACTCGAACAGAGTAATACCGGTATTGGGGACGTGGATGGCTGGTAATCGACCGTCGGGGTTAATGGCGAGGTACTCAGGCTTCTTGACGTCGGAGAATGGGACGGGGATAGCTTGTGAAGGAAGGCCGAGTTCCTCGAGGACGATGGCAATTTTGGGTGGATTGGACCGCCTTGACCCCAGGCGTTGATCGGTTTGAATTGTGATGACAGTCTCTCTTCTTTATGTTTTGGAAGCGAAGATGAATGCCAATGGTGAGCTGACTTGACTTGTCCTGGTAAACAAGAAATAAGGTACTTGTCTCGACAGAAGTGCAGATGTAGTTTGATGGGTTGGAGAAGGAATATTATCAATGGACGTGAAGCAATGCCATGTAAGCTATACTGTGCAATATACCCGTCAATGTCACCTGATCCAACAATCTACAAAGCACTCCTTTTTTTACAGCAAATATATATCTACTCAACGAGAGGGAGCAACGGCGAGATAGAATGACGGTAATAATAAGAGTAGCGAGATTGGTATATAATTCGTCATCTACTTGTTGAAAACCTTGGTGGTGTAAAGTTAAGTAAAAGTAACCTCAAGTTAAGGTAAGGTACTTTAGGGATGTACGCGTGACGCTAAACATTTAGGCTCGCTGTACTATAAGCGGAGCCGGGGTAACGACTGTACGAGTACATTTCTCTGCCAAGACATGCGGTTTGATTGCGGCCGCCCTTGTTATTAACGAGTCTGCTGACGCTTCATTGTGGGTCAGTACACTTTGCCTCAAACATTCGAGCTGACCCAATACCTTACTTTACCGTATAATTTTCCTTGTAAAAACCATCCATTCCGAACGAGCCACCACTGCAGGCTGCAATACCAATTACACCACTCCACTACCTATCGACTCTCAAGGACACTTTACCATGTCAGTATCTGTTGCCTAAGCTCAAGCTGCGTTGCCGCATGTAGCTCCGGTCCCTCTTTACTGACGCGGTCTATGCTGCTGCCAGGAATCGATCACTTTCCGTAAGGTCCAAAAAGGACAACGCCTCCACCACTGGAAGCTCAGGAAGCGCCCCCAAGCACCGATTCACTATGGCCTCACTACGCGGTATGCAGCAGCCAGAGTTGAGCAAGAAGCTCTTCAAGATCATAAAGAGCGAGAACCACGCCATCGGTGCCTACGAATCAGCCAGCCGCGAGCGCATCTCCATCGCCTCTCAGCTGTCAGACTGGGGCGAGGCTACGGGAGATGACTCCGTTTCCGACATCGCAGACAAGCTAGGCGTTCTTTTGTCGGAGTTGGGCGAGCAGGAGGATGTATTTGCGCAGAACCTGGAAGATTACCGCGGCATTTTGAAGCAGATCAGGAATACCGAGAGTTCTGTGCAGCCCAGCAGGATTCACAAGGCGAAGATCTCGGATGAGATAGCAAAGCTCAAATACAAGGAGCCTGAAAGTACTAAGATTGTCCAGCTTGAACAGGAACTTGTCAGGGCCGAGGCACAGAATCTGGTTGCAGAAGCTCAGCTGACCAATATCGTACGTCTCTTGCGGCTACGCCACGAGGTTGACGTAGGCTAACAGCCGTTATAAGACCCGCCAGAAGCTCAAGGAAGCTTATGACCTCCATTTCGCCGCCACAATCGAACGTGCCGAGAAGCAGATAATGCTCGCCCGCCACGGACGCCGCCTATTGAACCTCCTTGACGATACTCCAGTAGTCCCCGGGGATACCCGTCCAGCCTTTGAGCACGCCCACCAAGCTCGCCAAGTCCTGAATGATGCTGAAGAGGATCTTCGTGACTGGGCTCCAAATCTAGAACCGATTCACAGCTCAGCTACTGAGATGGGTTCCAACCTCATGCCGCCACAGGCCGGAACAGCAGACACAAGTGTCAGCGGACAAGAAGAGGAGTCGATGATTAGGGCAGGGGAGAGTACTACAGGTCAGTTGGAAGCCCCGGCACCACCAGAACACAGGGGTTACGGTGAAAGCTCAACCGTCGCGCAGCCTGAAGCGGCATTTAGCTACTAGCTGTGACAGCACTCTGCTCCGCTCCGCTTCTGGGTGCAACGGCGATCATTAGAGGTGTGATTAGGGGATACTATGGAGTTCGAGCGAGATGACTCAATGGGCACGGTAGCTGTCTATTGTTGTAACGATGTCTGAACTTGCGGTCCTTTCCTAATACTGCACAACTCGTTGCCGACCATTCGTCGACGATTGTTCTCCCTTTGACCGAGAACCTTCTCCATAGGGATTTCTTTCATGCGTCGTAACGCTTGCTTATTTCTCAACCCTACCATTCGCATCAGTGAGAAGCCGGCGCCTGATGGTCAAGGAAAGCATGACCAGCCATGTCAATTTTTACATGCAGTCCAGAAGTACTTTCTCCTGGGAAAGCTTAATGAAGCAGAAGTCGATGATTTCACGTCACCCATCCAACATTGAATTGATTTACCCTCGATGAAATCCTCCCCTCCTTTCTGCCTCCCATACCAACTCCGTTGCGCATCCGTCACTAGATTCAACCTCAATAATGTCATTTTGACAACACAATCACTATACCGAGCAAGACTTATACTATGAGTTATCTTAGGATATGCGGAGCGCCATGGTCCGATGTCTTTACACACATTACAGGAAATGTCTCATATATCGATATATGCATAGCTCCACGGTCCCAACCCAATGTAAATCTCGAGAACCATATGAACCAGAGCCAGCCCCAAAGCCTCGATGCTTCCTAGGTCATGCAGCCTATCTTTCATAGTAGATCATCTAGTTACCCTACCTCACCCACTTTTAACGTTTGATCCTTTGTACACATGCAATGACCATGAGAACGAAGAGAATGATCTGTAGCAGCGTGTCAGTCTCTGTTCGGCACCGAGGGATGTGTCGCTCGACGTACTGCGGACACTGAAAAGCATATCCCACTCGATTTGGCATGGCCAATTGAAAACAACTTGCCCATCATGGGGCCGCCGATGAGCTTTGCGAGGATCTCTACCACGGCGACCGAAGTGAACAGTCTCGCATGGTACGCGTGATCTATGAGGGAAGTAGCGAGGCCCTGCAGCGCAGGCTCTTCACCTTCACTCATGCCGCATATGAAGAGCGCTGTATGACCCAATTAGCCATTCATAGCAGTATCTCCAAAAGCCTTCACCTACCCAGGAGCAGCATCCAGCTGTGATATGATAGTTGCAACAGGACGAAGCCCGTCGCTGCCACCAGCAGAGACACACGGATGACGTTGAGATCGAGCATTTGCGCATGAAGTCCTCTCCGATTTAACACAGAAGACAACAGCGGTAGGACTACTATTGTTGCCAAAGACGAACCCCCAGCCTGGGAAAACCTCAACCAAGTGGTCTGGCTCAGTCCCCATTGGAAATTGTAAGAAGCATATTGATACACGAAAGCTTTGCTGATCATGGCAAGCGGCTTGAGAAAGAAAAGTAGGTAGCAAAAGGGAAGTCCCGGCATTTGTATCAGGACGATGATGTCCCTCCACCATTCTTTATTCTCAGGACCTGGACCGGGCAGCCGATTATCTACGCACATTTCGGAGTCAGCGTTGCCTCTTCGCGGTAAATAACTCAGTCGCAAGACAGGTCTCGAGAGCAGAACAGGTCAATTTGCTCGCGAAATATGTCTTGCGACTCACTCTCGGTAACAACAGGAAGGAGCTTCTCCAAAATGTACGTACGGATTCCACGGGGAAGCTGCTCTGGAGGGGTAATTGTCCCTTCCCCCGAGTCGGTGCCAGTGAGCGTATCAGCGGCGCCAAGAAGAGGGCTCTTGGGAGAAGACGAGAGATGCCTCAGCGACTCGGGCATAAAGACGATGATCAGCAGACCTAGAGCCAATGCTCCAATAGCGACAGCAAAGGGCAGCCATATCCTTATGAGCATCAATAGACCAGACAGCGGTGGGGCTACCAACGTTGTCAAGTGGGGAATGCCTGCAAGAAGATACATGTATCTCGTCCTGGCGTTTGTCAGCCAATGTCATCACTGATACCCGTACTGGTGCAATATTACCTGTGCGATTTATCAACAGTGTCGGCAATGATAGTGAAATTCATTCCCTTAGCCACCCGTTGAGAGCCACCCACGCAGAGGAAGATTGAAGATAGCCATACGAGCTTTACCGGCAAGTTCGTGTCAGCATAGCAGATGAATAGAATCCATAAAAAGCTGCACAGAGTCCCTGCACAACAGAGCGCAAGTACAAGCCGTCTACCAAGCCTGCCGAGCCCTGATCAGCAGGAACTCTGTATTCCTGGAGCATGAGCGTCATACCTGTCTGCGATTGATCCATAGTACAGCGCTGTCAAAAGCCCCGGCAATGCATCGAAGGTAAACTTGAGGCCTGTGAGGTTGGCCAGTTCATCCTGGATGGGAGGGATTTTGCACAGTCCCTCGTCGATATCTAGCGCAGTGAGTCGTAGGCGCACGGATTGGTCAGCGTAGTATCGGTTGCAAATGGCCTGTTCGAATAGTTTGATGGTTGGGACTTCAACCATATGTTTGGCGAAATAGGTGCAGAATTGCAAGGCAAATGTACAAATAAGAATAGGATTCTCCACCAAAAAGGTCTTTACGGCAAGAATCGCACGAACGGGCCATTGCCACACTGGAGAGAGAGCGGGGGGCTGAGCATGGCCATGGATTGGTGGCAACAGAGGCTGGCGCTCATTGTCGGAAGAGAGAGGATTCATCCCCATTAATCACAGCAGTATGGAGATGGAGACGCTCCCATCTTTGGATTTGGACTATGTACAGAGATGGAATAGCGATTGTTGAATCAGGCAGGCGTAGGTCGCTGGGACAAGAGTCGGGCAGTGCAGGTTGCAATAAAGGATGAACGAGGGTACAACGGCTGGACAAAATATAAAGTAGGTATTGTAGGGAAGAAAAATTAATAGTAGGTGATTTATTCAGACATGAATCATTTATACAAAGACTCTGATGATATGCAGAATGGTAGTTATGTATATGTGTAAAATGTATATGATATGTACCTGACCTTGCAGACAAAGAAGGCAGCCAATTAACTTCCAAGGATCTCGTAAGGCTTAGCGCATCTTCTCGACCAAGCACCTCCATTCTCTACCTCATATACGAGCTTCTTCTCTCACCAGAATCTTCTCAACTCTCCAGAAATTGACAAGACGAAAATCAAGATGAGCCACCCCCCCTACATTTCTTATCTTTGCGTATGACAAGTACCTTAATAGCCGCGAGCTGACTACATGCCAATGTCTGCCTCGCCCAATACGTGAGCTTGAGCTTGTTTACTGCTAGCCGCTGGCTTCGAAGAGAATCATGTTGCTGCTGAAAGGACTTCCTGCATGGCTTTGTATTTTGGAAATAGTGTCTGCGATAGGGTCTCTTCCATTGGAGTACAGGCACGGCTCAAATGTGCTCTGGCTATCTCCTGACTTCACCTTCCAAATTGTCTACGAACCCTTGTCATCCATGCAGGCTTAGCACCTTTGCTCCCATTGGACTTCATTTCGCGATTCTTGCTCTCGCACACTTTCTTTCTTCAAAGATCGAAGACATGGATCCGAAGGAACGATGTCGGACTGACGACAAACATGATGATAGTTCATATACCGAAGGGTCGTGTATCCTACAATCCTACCTCCTTGACAATTCTCCCTTGCATATGACTTCAAGGACGGCACTCCAAACCTTACAATATGTGATCTGCAGTGACTGCTTTTGGCATCGGCTTACGTCTTGCTTTTGTTTACCGGAACTGCTACAGTATTTGACAAATCAGACACAGACTGGTTGTACCACCGGAGGTTCAATCGATGGTTTGCAGTGTACGAATCTGCCTGCGGAGTCCTCAGATTGGAGATTGCTACTGTTTTTGCTGTCTATCTGGCTCGCTAAATAAACGACACCAGGCATGCTACACAGACCGAGTCAGGTATCTTTACACGAATTGAGGAGTCATGGCATGTCCGTCGGATAGCCCTCCTTGCCGTGTGGCTCAACATTGTCAAATCTCTTGGTTTCATCTTCCTACAGCTGCATAATGCCGACATGGGCAATCATCACGACAATTCCGACCACACACCCGTTACCACAACAACCGCTCTATCAATGTCTGACCACACACTCACAACTACTACAACCTCAGTCTCAACAGCCCGGATCACTCGTTCCCACGCAGTTCGTATCACACCCATGACGACCCGCTGGCGGATATACCGAGAAGTCAGCAGCATCTAGTGCTTGGTGGCAAGGAGCATATGTGGGCTGAGCAAATTGACGGAGTCAATCTGGATAACAATCTCTGGCTGCGTGCTGGGGAGGTCTCATCGAGGGGTAAGGGGTAGTCAACAAGAATGTGACGAGGAGAATTGCTGAGATGAGAGACTGGCTTGTTGCGTCGGGTATTGCGGCTGGCACAGGTGACGAGGTGTCTGATGAGTCCTGGGAACTGCAGGTAATAGGAGAGCCGCTGGGTCACATTGCTTTTGAGAAAGCATATTCCAAACCCGTTTCTTTATTTGCATGCTTTGCTGCCTTCGCTGTGCCGTGGCCGCAAGCTCCAAGATAAGTACAAAAGATAAATATCCACAAAGATCGATCATACTGCATTCCTCACTCATATCGAGTCATGCCCCCAATTCCACAAACGCCACGCCAGACTGTAAGCCTTTCCCGATTGACCTTCCGTATTTCCCACCTCGGTATGAACGTTACACAGAAGTTCCTCAAAGCCACCCATACGTTTCCATTGCTATTCCCAACAGCCTCATCAATGCGGCTGTACACGAGGCTTCTTCTCCTTCAACGCCTTGAACTCCGCCAATTGCGCCGAAATGTGCCCCAGCACATCGTCCATCGGACAGGCATGCTCAAGCAAATTATGTGTGCTGAATGGCGTCACCATATTCCTTAACGCAAGCGTAGATACACATGTCTATGGAGAAGTCAGCATGAAGGATCCATTTGTCACAGGCTCAGGATCACTTACCTCAATCCTTGTAACCTGGTGTTCAAGATAGCTAACCAAGAACCGATCTGTCACCTCACCTCCTCGATTCTTCATTCTCTCAAGCACACTCTTTTCCGGTTGCTTCAGGCTCGTTGCTCCCGGGCTCTCGAGCGCACTACACAGCATTTCCAGTCTCAGACTGATGTTCCACAGCCCCCATATATACTCGGTGTCAAAATCTAGCACGCTTCCAGGCTGCAAGCTAGCAGGCTCGTTAGAAGCTGCGGCAGCTTCAGCATCACTGCGCTGTTGTTGCGCGATGAGACGACCGGCAAGCGAATGCGGGTACATCAGGTAGATCAATTCGGGATTCTCGAGCCCTTTGAGTTTTTGAGTGCCAAGGTCTTTGACTTCGAAACCCTGGGAACTAAGGGCCCTCAGCTCTCTGCGTATTGATTGGCCCAGTGGATCTTCGTTCAGCGAGTCATCCGAGCCAGTGGACCCAGTCCGCTCGGGGTCAGCAAACGCTTCGAGGGAACGTTGGATCTCGGCTATGTAGTCCTGCGAAACGTAGATCTGGCCGCCGTCTGCTGCGCCCGAGATCCGAGCTGCTCGATTGACCATAGGCCCAAAGTAATCCATGCGCCGAGTGACGGGATCAGGTTCGCATACCGGTTCGCCCCAGTGGATGCCCATGCGGACTGATAGACCACGATAGATGACGTTTTCATCCCCATCCAGAACCTCTGCGCAATGTACGGTGTTCAGGACTTCAGGGGGCCAATCTACTTCCAGGAGGTGTTGTTGAACGACGAAAGACCACAGCAAAGCCCCTGTTGCGGTGGGGAACGAGACCATGAATGCATCACCTTCAGTCTTGACTTCATATCCTCCGATGACCCTCAACTGTCGTCTCATGACTTCGTTGTGAGACTTGATGGCCGATCTCATAGCGACCGGGTAGTTCTCCCACAAAGTAGTCGAATTCTTGATATCCGTGAAAACCATGCTAAGATTACCCGTTGGGGCGTCGACTTCAGGATCGAGTCGTTGGAGTGTCGAATCATCAGGTCTATCTCGACCCTTTTTGCCACGTTTCGTTGCGAAGAACTGGTCATCTTGTGATTGGGATGGGCCCATCGAGAGGCTTTGGCCCCGGTAGCGATTGCGCTCTCGCTTCTTCAGATCGCTGACGCTAATGATTTGAATCATGATCTTGCCATTGGCCCCAAAGGCCATGGCTAGATCACGAAGCTTCTGGGCCGCCCGCATAAGGTCCACTCGTTCAGAGCGCGCAACGTCGACAACCATTTCGAGACTCATAACGTCCCATAGCTCTTTAGACGCAATCAATATCATTTCATCGGACTCCTTCAGCGAAAGGTGGTTGACGTTCGGAGCAGCCATAACAGCGGGCATCATCTGGATATAGCCAAAGGCACGCGAGACGTCTAGTACATCATTGAGCTTGCCATGTCTTGACACATATCCTCCTGCGTCTCGAACACGCTCCCGCTCTCGTCGATCAGCTGGCTCGTGCTTTCGTGTCAAGATCTTATGACCCCCATCATTCTGCACGAGCATCGCTTGCGCGTCTCCAACGTTCGCAACATAGAGTTCCATATTGTCAAGAAATATGACTGTGGCAACGCCACCTGAGGTGAGGTCATCTGCGCTCAACGTATGCGCTGCAGTAGATCCTCGGTGCGACTTTTGAGGTAATCGATGTTCCTTTTCGTCGAGACTCTGACTAGCCGTTGTTGCCAGATCTTTGTTCAAGGCGAGGAAGGTTCTCCGGAGACCGTCGGCTGGAGTCTCCTCCTTTGGAAGTCTGCTTAGTTCTTCTATGAAATGATATTGAAAATTTTCTTGCAAGTACTTTGCAAGTCTTGAGCCCCCGCTTGACAGCGCTTGCCCATCAAACATTCCTAGAAGTGTTTCAGTCTCATGACCCCGAAACTTCGGAACTACCATATCGATCGTGGATAAATGTTCGTGTTTTCCCAGGCTGTCTGCCATGCCATATGCCATTGATCCAGCCAACGACCCGGACGTCCGTACTCTGCGATCTTCTGTCTGGTC
This sequence comes from Letharia columbiana, assembly GCF_014066305.1. Classification (NCBI taxonomy): domain Eukaryota; kingdom Fungi; phylum Ascomycota; class Lecanoromycetes; order Lecanorales; family Parmeliaceae; genus Letharia; species Letharia columbiana. The sequence continues at coordinate 269,705 of NW_023501077.1, forward strand.
GGGAACCGAGGGAATTGTAAGCGTCACATCCATCAGGCCAAGAACTCGCAGGTGGTGAAGGGTTGTGAAATTTGTAAGATCAGCAGCTTCTCTGCCCCCATTTGCCGTGAAAGATCGACTGGGCTTGATTTCAAGACGTTTGTTGCCAGAGAAATTGAGGTATTTGAGATTCTTGTTCCAGTTCCAATTCCAATCATAGGGCCAATTAGAGACGTTGTACTTGAGAGCATTACTCCCGACATCCAGAACTGCGAGCTTCCGAACCTTGCCAAGTTCGGCGGGAAGAACTTGAAATTTGTTTCCGTTGATGTGCAGGACTTTCAGGGAGGACACCTCCTCAAGATCATCCGATGGAAGAGATGACAGTTCATTACCAGATAGGTAAAGCTCGTTGAGATTCGGCCATCGTCGTAAGGATCGCGGAGGAATATCATATAACTCATTGTACGAAAGGTTCAGGGTCCGAAGTTCAGGGAGCATGGTGATTTCGTCGAATACATCCTCTGTCAGTCTATTGTCTGCCAAGAACAGATGCCGAAGGGATCCAGCAAACGTGTTGTTGGATCGCTGTTGTAGATTAGAGTCTTTTCGGTGGATTGGGGTCGTAGTACCGTTCGTCTGTGTTCTCGACACCACTGATGCTTTTCTGCCTCCTGGCCCGTAGATGGAGACAATCGATCCCTGCCTGGTGCTCGACGCTGGTGAACTACCAACGCTCAGGAGTCCTCCGGAAGCCTGGCTTGGTCTACGATCCTGGAAGTCTTCTAGCTTGCCCAGCTCCTCGTGCTCATCAGGAGTTGACGCAGAAATTGGAGTTGAAGCAGGGACGGGGGTAGTCTCGGAACTGCTCGGCTGCGTGTCTGCTTGAGTAAGGGCAAGTGTCGTCGCCGGCTTTGGAAAGGACTCCAGAACGTTCGAAGAGACGTTTAATGTATCCAGGCGGTAGCAGAACCATAGCTCTCCAGGGAGTTTCTTAAGATTACATTCCCGAATATCCAAAAAGCGCAGCTCCTGGAGGTGGCCGATCGTCGCAGGTAAACTACTTAGCGGATTCCTTGCGATGCTCAGGTACTCCAGCCTTTGAAGCCTATGAACCTGGTTGGAGAGGGTCGAAAAATGATTTTTGTCCAGATTCAGTTTCGTGACATTTTTCATTCTTTCGAATATGCTGTCGTCCAATTGTGAGATCTTGGCTGAGGCGAGGTTCAGCGACGTCAAACTTGGCACAGGTGCCTTGAAATCAAACCGGGTTATGGGATTGTGATCTAGGTGAAGTAGACGGATCTGTGCAAAGCTCCCTTCAAATTTGGAGATGACATTGTGCCCTACCATGAGTTGTTCCAGCTTAGGTAGTTCGGCAATAATATCAATGCTAGTTAATCCATTGAACCGTAGATCAATCTCCTTGAGGTTCTTGAGTTCCCTGAAATTTTCAGGGAAAGAGCCGTTAAGCATGTTGTTAGTCGCCCACAGTCTCTCCAATGCGGTGAGTTGCCCTATCTTCGGCAAACATCCGACAGTATTGAAGCTTATGTCGAGGTCGACGAGGCCTTTCAAGTCGCAGAGGAAATCCGGAAACGCTTCTATGTAATTGGAAGAGAGGTTCAAACTCCGTAGTGATTGGAATTGACCAAAGTATGAAGGGAGATGCTTTAGCTTGTTGTTGGACATTTTGATGCTCACCAGTCCTGGCAGTTTGTCTAGCTCTGCATGCTCAAGCTGCTCGAGGCGGTTGTTAGATATGTCGAGAACGGTGAGTCTAGTCGCGAGACTCAAGCTTGTTGGCAGCTGCCAAGCCTCATTGCTAATATATCGAATTTCTCGAAGGTTGACGCAGCTCTGGATGAAGTCTTTCGGAACGTCAAGGGCGAGGTTACGAGACAAATTGAGATACACGATTTCGGCGGCTTTTTGATAAAGGGTGATGGGGATAGTGACAAGGCTCCTCCCTGAAAGGTCAACGTGACTGAACTTTTGCATTTTACCGTGACCAGGTTCCGACTCTAGGCTGTAGTATCCGCTGAGCTTGGTTGGTACAAAGGTAAAACGGCAAAGATAGCTGTTGTCCTCCCGGCCAATTTCTTCAATCCTATCCTTGCTTTGGTATCCCGCTTGCTCGAGGAGCTTCTTTTGGATTGCGATTGGTCGTTCTCCTGGCGCAAGTTGTCTATGGAGGTCGTGTTTCCTCATGATGATCTGGTAATTGTCTAGATCATCTTGCAGGAAAGATTTCTTGCCCAGAACTTGTAAGATTTCCGAAGCCGTCGTGTTGACACCCATAGACAGGGTGGCGAAGGTCGAGTCAATTCGAAAGACTCGTAGGCAATGCGCGGTACCATCGTCTTCGACTTTTTGGGGTATCCCAGCGTCGTCAATTTCTCGTAACCGTCCTAAATTCTCGTCACCGACTTTCTTGACCGCCCACGAATCAGGAGCGTCCCAAGCTCCTGCACCACCCATTGTGTCGGGATCTTTGAGCTCTGTCCGAGGCTCCTCTGGGATAGGGTCTCCAGTAAAAATGCCGCCGTGGGGGGCAGTAGAAGTAGAAGCTGTTAAGTCAACAATGCCTGTCATGTCATCTAGATTTGTGTCCAAACTGAACATTGAGTCACTGGCCACGGATGCATTGCGTGCCTTGTCGGCATTTTTACCGCTATGACCTTCGTAACTGATCCCTCGCTTGGGTTTAGGAAATTTCCCGTGGCTGTGTAGAAGTTTCGATCCGGTCTCCTTCTTCGATACTGGAGATCCCGAGTCTCCACTCATGTAGTCCGAGGCCTTAGCCGTCGAGCCGCTATCGAAAGTCGCAACACTTCCTTGCCTAGCTTCCCTCTGGTTGGCCAACTCTGATTTGTAGTTCTTGCTTTCGGTTGAAGTGTGGTGCAGAGAGTTTGTAGACCCAGACAGATGATGGAGCGGATTGAGTGATTCATGGTGACCATGCTCTCCTTTGTGCCTCCGAAATTTTTCTAGAAGGGAGCGCTTTCCTCCAGCCGCGCTATGGGCTGGTGAGCGCTGACTTGGCATGGTTTCGCTACGGCTGACAGCACTGTTCGAACTTGGTGTAGGACTGGTGCCGCGAAGAGGTAGAGTGTTGCGTGAGGACATGGGAGAAGATATCGAGTCTTTCAGCATCCGAACACTAGACACGGAGTCTTGTCTGTTGGTAAGAGGACGAATCAAGTGGCCGCTTCCTGCATCCTTAGGTGGAGGCTTCGGAGGTTCCTCCTTGCTTCGAGTGTGTCGGTGGTGAGGGAGATGGAGTCGGATGTGGTGATGAGCATGGGAGGGGGGCTCGCCATCCGCATATCGCTGCTTATCGAGGCCAGCTGGCGCTTGCCTAACAGGGGCATCGCCGTACTGTGAGATTTCCTGTGATATAATCTTGTTAGCGGCCAATCGCGACTTCCGAAACAGGACGGATTTCTGCCGTTGTGGCTTTGAATGTCTGACATCGTTGCCACTAACAGACCCGCTCTTCAGGAACAACGCATCTAAATATACAATGAAAAGCAGATTTGCAGCAGCTGAGCGCTAATACTGTAATATATACACTTGCTAGAACTGTATAAATTGAACGTATGGAGTTAATGGATGACCGATAGCGGCAGAGCAGCGCAGTCTCCGTTGAGAATACGGGCATAGGCGGAGTGCTTCATGCGCACAGAAGCATCTGAGCTTACCTTGAAATCTTGGAACAGCCATGGGACCACGTCACTTGAGGGCAGCGGAGTCCTTGGCCTAGAGCTACTCGGAGAAACTGGCCGCCCCTCATCCCGACTGGCATGTCTAGAGCCATGCCGAGAGGACGCGGTTTGCTCACGTTGCAGAGTGCTAGGTATGCTTGTGTCCGAGCTTCGTGGTGATTGCTGGCCTTCGTCACCAAAGAACCCCGCTGCCTTCTTGTACGGTGTACCCCTGCTTGTGCTAGCCTTAGATAGCGAGCTTTGGCTGTCAACAGTGGTTGCACTTGCTAATGACGGTGTTCGGTCGTTGGTCAGAAACATTGGATCTGGCGACTCGCTATCGGCGGTACGCCCCGAGTCCGGACGAAATGATGGCGATCGCTGAGCTTTTGACAGACCATCATTGAAGAAGTTGGAGGATGTGAGACCATGAGTGGACAAGGCCGGAATCCCATCGTCCATCCACGGTGCTATGTCGGCATTTGGAGCCTCTGTTAAGGGCGGGCGCTTTGACACGGAGGGTACGGGTCCCTTTGCCGCCTCCGACTTTTCCTTCTCTTGATGGTAGTCCAGGTATGTGCCTCTGATCGCATCGGCAGGTGACGCGTCGTCTGGTGAGTCGGAGAAGAACGTCCCATTGCCTTTAACGATCGACGAATTCTTAGCGGCCCTAAATGAAAATAACCGTATTGTCAGCATTCATTACCTGACCCAGCATACACCTGGAGTATGGTAGAAGTTGAAGAGAAGTATGGCGAGCAGGGTCTCCTGGTGATGAAATTCCTAGCCTGCCTCATGTCTTTTGTGGGCTACTCGCGATCATACTCTTTGAAAGAGCTCGCAGTCGTGGGTTTCGAACATTGGTGTTGAAGCATGACCAGCAGTCGGCACAATTCCAGCAGAGTGTATGGCTAATCCAGCGTGCAAGCGAATGGGTGGCCTGATAGAAATGAAGGCGGTGGCAGTGACTGAGGCTGACTTACAAGTCCTTCTGGCTAGTACGAAGTTGCGGATGTACTTTTCTCGAGCTCGCCTCGGGTCCCCCCATTATCTTGTCATGCAGTCGCAGACCGCCTTTCTTAAAGCTCTCTGACGCATTCTTGGTCGTTGAGTTGTCTCTCTTGGTCATCGTTGCGAGCAGTATGGCGGTAACGCAGCAACGAACTAGAGTGGCAATTACGCGCAGAAGCCAGGCCCAAGTCTGCGGAGAAAGTACAAGCACATTGAGCGGGATGGCCTTTATGCCGGACAAGCGTGCCAGTCGTTGCTGCGGGAAAGCGGGCAAAGAAAGATTCTCTTGTTGGTGAGCATCCGGCTGCAGAAGGCCAAAGAAAGGTGACTCAGTGCAGCCTGACCGGATTGCTACAGCTGATGCGATAAGATAGGAGAATGAGCTGGAGAGTGGCCGTACACTGAATGCAGAGCCTCATGGCATTTGGAGGAGTCGGCCGCAGACACCAAATGTGGAGAACAAGCTTGACCCTGTTCGGCTCTAGCCGCGGCATGAGCGACAACCTCACATGGAAAAGCAAATCGCCTCGATCCTAAAGTACTTACTGTATTTAGAGAACTCACTCAATGTGCCACCGGTGCCAGGCGCGCTGCCAGAACAAATGGGCATTTGCGGTGTTATGAACCCTTGTAATGTTGACATTCTGAGTACAAAATACAGATACGAGGTTCATGACCCATGAAGCACTCTGTCTGGACTGTTTCTACACATTGATTGCTAAGTTTTCTTGGCTCGATACCTATGAGTACATTAAGTTTGGAAGATGTCAGTCAGTACCAAGACTGTCACTTCTTCTGGCAGCTTGCCTGATGCTTCACCAACCCAATCTTTCTTGTGTTTTGAAGGTAGGAAGTCCCCTATTGTGACCATATGTAGATGCGGAAGCATGCGGGCCCGGCAAGCTGTCAAACAAACTGAAAGTTTGCGTCGCCAAATCCCCATGCTGGCCCTTATTTTCACTTCGCTTTTGGGCATCAAAGCCAGGATTATTTTTATTCAGGACCGAAATTCTTCCCAAGAGAGCCTCAAACAGCTCAGAAATTTCCTCGTCGATAACTCTTTATCAAGCTTTGGAGGAGATGTACTATTCCATTGCCTTTTGTTCTGACGCCATGCGGTTGGTAGTAGTACTCAGTGACCCATGACTACCATGACACTGGCCCAGGCTATCTGACATTGAGCCTTCCCTTCCCCCCCACCATTGAAGTGCAGATGGAAAGGCGCTTACTAAAGTCTAGGATAACATGGCGCAAAGCGAAAAATGGTCGACGCAGCTGCAAAGGTGTGTAAAGAAAAGCCAATCTCAATCATGCTTTCAAGTCAATCAGGCAATCTGCTCCAGAGATGGCTTCACAATAAGGAATGCTAGCACTCCTGTCCTCAGCTTCACTACTCTTCTAAATCGCATGCGCAACAGTCCCAGCATTGTCATAACTTGTACGGTGCTTCTACTCTGCACTCTGCTTCGAACGTCGCTGTGATTGCTCAGTCGTTCCCTCGTGCGATAACGACAACATCAAATCCTTTGAGATACTGATCATCTAAATTCTGTATGACCATAGTACATTGCGTGTCGGGCATTCGGAAGATTTTGCGTCGACGACGATTCTACGCACGAAATTTATGGCTCTTCCGCTGCACCAACACATTGTTGTGCCGCTACAGGTTCCCGAAAGAACATTCCTAGGGACTACACGCGCGTGTGACGGTGACCTCATAGTCACACCGTCCCTGTAATGATGGGAACGCCGCCTCCCAATATCCCACAAAAGACCCCACATGACCGTCCCATCACCAAAGGCATCTACCCCACAGACCTCGTGGGACTTTATGCGTTTACGTTCCGGACGCAAACAATGTTCGGGCCTGAAAAATCTGATATAAGGAAGGACTCTGAGGTACCACCACTGTGCCAACGTCACCAGGGTTCGTGCCAGCGGGTAGCTAATTCCCTGCAGCGTCTTCAACAATTCCAGCGGCTGCTGTTTCTTCTGCCCCTACAACGTCAGTCTTGGTCAAAGACAAGAGCGCCTTGACGGCACCTCGAATAGGCTGCTGCTGCGTTGGCTGGACGCTCGGACTTCTAGCTCCTCGAAGCCAAGACTCGTTGTCCAAGGTGGTGTTCTAGCAAACACACCCACAAAGTACCCAGCCACTGTCTCGTATGGAGTGACCGTTATCTCATACTCGTATGTATTCTCTGACTCGTTAATCTCAACCACCGCCTCGCAATTTCCAACTTCTGAGACCGACAGCTGATTCGCGACCTCAATAACACATTGACGTCAACAACGACTGCCTCATCAACTCGAACAACGATTTTGAGGGCTGCTACTATCACAACTCTAGCTCCCAAGACAATTACGTCTACGTCATACTTGCTCAGTCCTGACAAGCTTGATATACTCATGGATGGAAATGGAGGGAAAGACTGATTTGACAGCTTCTTGGTAGCTAGCATCGTCCACAGGTTCCGTCCTGAGACGCTCAACATACTCAAAGATTGGGGGCTCAACATAATGAGTGATGGATCTGGAGGGGTCAGGAACGACTCTAGGATGTCAAACCTTCCCTAGGAAACCCTCAAAGACCTCCCAATATTCATCCGAGTAGAAATGGTTTTCCTGGGCGAAACCCCTAAGCTCGAGCTCCCATGAGCGAAGAGATGCAAGTAGATTTTCTCCATCATCACATTTCCATATAGATCCGAATCTGTCTAGTACATCGACAGATGTGCCGCGTACCTGAAGTTCGAGCGAGTCGTGGTTTACTTGTATTTCTTATCGCGAGGTCGGGAAGAGTGGTATAACCTCCATATCTGCAATCGAGTCGCTGTCTTTGTCTGCCCAATTTGGCACCCAGGATGGTAAATTCATTAGCACTGTGTCATTTCGACAACCAATGTCAGCTCGAACCAACAGCTTCATTCCATCTCCGCAATTAATTGTAGATAGAGAACATTCACAGTAGACGTTCTGAACTGACTTGATGTAATCGGATGGAGAATAGTGCTGCACATTGTTGGCTATGGCACGTAGTGAGTACTCTTTATCACGTGGGTCTGAGCATTGACAATCTCGAAATTGGCAAGGAGCTCGATCAAACTGTAGTCTATACATCTTTTCTTCTTGCAATGTTGTACATAGAGAAGTGTTTTCCAGCTGGTTGCCGTATCAGAAGTAGCTAAGAGGGTCGGCGTGTCTATGTCGAGTTGTAGTTCCGCCAGAGCATTGGGTAGACAGGTTTAGCAATGATTTTCAAAAGAATAACTTAAGTACCATAGCTAGGATTCTTATACTTCCTTCTTCTTTGCCTTAATATGACTACGACTACTTGTAGTTCGCGGGAAGCGTTGATTGATGACCTCTTACCGAGCCACCGAGCCTACCTTAATTGCGCCATTGCCAAGCTTCTGGCTGGCGGGAACGGGCGCTAATGCAACCCTAGCTTTGAGTTTCCGTGCCGACGGATTTCTAGTAAACAATTGCCAGCCCTCTCTTTTCTCTGTCGCTCCTCCTTCCGAGCTTGCATTCTACTTTTTACATGATTGTCTCTAGCATTCCAGCCACCGAACATAATTGCTCTAATCACATCTCGCAAAAATATCAAATCTCACGTACTTCTACTGCACGCGTCACCGCTAACAAAATCCAGAAGAATTAAAGGAGTGGCTGGAGGAAAGTGCGGTGGTGAGGATAAATTTGGAGTTCTTGAAGAACGACCAAATAATTCGGGAAGTCACCCCCACCACTCTGCTGTTCTCCTGCGTCCTCTTCCCATTCTTTCTTCTCTACTCGCTGCATCCACTACCCATCATCACTATCACCATCATCATCATCATCATCATCATCATCATCATCATCATCATCATCATCACCGACTGCGTTATTGCCTTCATCCCATATAATTACCATCATCAGTCGCTGTCGCTAGCTCATAGGTTCCACAATCAACGGCTCATTGCCGACAAGACCTGCCTTGCCCAACATGAGATCGCAAACATTCCTCGCCGCCGTCATGGCCATCTGGGCAGCTGCCCCGGCTTCTGCTCAGACCTACACAAATTGCAATCCTCTCACAAGCAGTAAGTCCTTGGCTTCGGACCAATTTGGGCCTCGGGCTAACATTGCATAGCCAATTGCCCAGCCGACACAGCACTTGGCAAATCAGTAAACATCGATTTTACCTCTGGGGAATCCAGCTCCTTCACCCCTCAGGGCAGCCCAACATACGATTCAAATGGAGCCTCATTCACAGTAGCAAAAGCTGGTGATTCTCCACTCATTGCATCAAAATGGTACATCATGTTCGGCCACGTCGAGTTCGTGGTCAAAGCGGCTCCCGGGGTTGGAATTGTGAGCAGCGCGATCCTACAGTCAGACGACCTGGATGAAATCGACTTTGAATGGCTTGGATATGACGATGCCAATGTCCAAACCAACTACTTCGGCAAGGGTGAGACGACCACCTATAATCGAGGGCAGGCAAATGCCGCCGCCAGTAATCACGATGATTTCATTACGTATGCCATCGACTGGACAGCTGATCAAATCACCTGGCAAGTCAATGGAGCCACTGTCCGGACTTTGACTCCAGACTCGACTGGAGGGTACCCATATCCTCAGACTCCAATGATGATCAAGGTTGGCTCGTGGAGTGGTGGTGACGCTTCAGCAGCCCTCGGTACTAGACGTAAGTCAGGATCCAGGATCTACGTCTCGATATGATGCGACTGACGACTTGCTTCAGAATGGGCGACAGGTCAAGCTTCGGGCACCGTATACACCGACTACACCTCCGGACCCTACTCCATGGTGCTTAAGTCTATTGCCGCCACTGACTATTCGACTGGGAGTCAGTATGAATACTCGGGCACAGACGGTACATGGCAGTCCATCACCGCTGTAAATGGTAAAGTCGTTTCAACTGGCAATGGTGATACTGCAATCAACGCCGACGTAGCGCCATCAACCACCGGGACTACCAACGGCCCAATGCCATTTCAAGGAACTCATGCTGAGTCGTCATCGTCCGTCATTCAGCCAAACGCGGGCGGATGGACCCCAACTACGCTTTCGTCAAGCAGCACGGCAACAGTCACAACATATCCGGGTCTGCCAGCTGGGTGGACAGTGACAAGTTCTGGCAAAGTCCTTCCGCCAAGTGCGGCATCTGTGAGTGAGCTGCCCTGTACTCAAGGCAATTAACCCGCATTACGCTGACTTTGGGCAGGTAACGTCCCCACAAGTATCGTCTACTTCATTGCCAGCGGACTCGCAGCAGGTATGTGCTTTCCGGATCAGTCCCTTCCTATTCAGATTTCGATCAGGGCAGGGTGACGTTTTTTGGGAGTGTGGCATCTTGTGATCCTTGTACTCGGCTTCACGTCCTGAAAAGGCGTTCTTCCCTGTGTTGTGCTCCCTGCATTTGTGACACATGTTAATATTATGTTTTGGAAGCGGCTTATTCTCCTTGTTGCCCGTCCTTCGTGAACATCTCTTACGCGTCGACTTTGTGTCATAGAAGGGCATGCTGACTCTGACATTAGGGTTCTCCTGGGGATGGTGGATATGAAGTCGTCACATCGTATAATCAACAAGGATTTCCTATGATCATCACTCAACCAGCTGGAGCTGCGACTGCGGTGAAGTCATACAACGAACAAGGTTTCTTGATCACCGACAGCCCTTCTTTCACGACTCGAGCATCGCCTACAGCTCTTGCTGACAGTGCTGTAAGCTCGCCTGTTGTTTCTGCGGCGGCTTCCGCCTCTCAAAAGGTCACAAAACTCGTTTCAGCTTCTGCGAAGGCAGGGGCCTGGAAGGCTGCAGACCTTGTAATTCTATTCGCGGGCTGGCTCCTGGCCACTTCGCTCATGCTTTGAGCGGGTAACTGCATAGCGAAGGATCGAGTACTAAAAATTTGCAGCGAGACATCTGTTTTTCAGCATAGCGTTGGAGGGACAAAGGGCAGGCTATTGTGAACAAGAATGGGGTCAATGATTCATGCTTAATGACTAACAATTACATAGAATTCTTCCTCTTGCAGGTATAAAAGAAACCGAAAGGCATCATAATGTTAATACTTCACTGGAGAGTTCATGGCTCTCCTCCTTTTTGCTTTCGTTATCATCTGCTGACAGTCTTTCAAGCAAGCTGACAACAGAAGTAGCGGTTGCGTTGGATCCCAAATCCCAACAAACTTGACAACCAGCAGGAAATACCTACTTAGGAAGTTCTTAGTCTGCGGAGTACTTTGCCCAGATCCTTGACTTCACATGAATTGCCAAGTTGCTGAGATGGTATTTTTTGATTATATGCAATGCTAATCTCAGTGAGATCTGACGCTTGAGGGTCTCACCAAGAACTATATCGGCCCAGCTCCTCCTCTATCCTATCTATATCGCCGGGTAAATAGGTAGCTGATACAAACGCCGCGTTGTGCAGCTTCTCTTGTTTTTCCGCAATGGTATTCCATTGCCTATTTACTTCTGTTATCCAGTGATTCGCCACAATGCTCGATTACTTCTTCGCCCACCCGTGCCGGTTTTCTCTGCTTCCCCTTACTTTTTTGTGTGTCTATTTTGCTTCAACTGATCTTCCCAAAACTGTGCTACTACTACCAAGCTTGGGTCCTTTGCCTCCAAAATTCGCTCATATCCCCCACTTGGTGTCGATGTCGTACATCGTGGTATCCATCACTCCCACGACGACACGGATACTTGCGTGAAGGGGAACATGCCCGTCGTGGAGCTTCTACTTCGAGCAGGACCAGATCCAAACGTACGTGACCTCTTCGGCTGGTCAGCGAAAGACCCATGCTGCCTTCAGAGGCTACTTGCCTATCGCACAGGTGCTGATGGCGTTGGATGTGGGAAGCTTCAAGGCGAGCTCAACGTACAACAGCCTCCAAGAAAGGGAGCAGCGCATCGAGAAAGTGATTCCGTCATTTGAGCATCCGACATAGGGCAAATTACATTTTCATACCCCAAACTATGGGATTCTTACAGTTTCATACCCCATCTTGGACAACATGCTAAACCGAGTCTGGTTCGTGATGCATGTCATGAGCTGCTCACTGTTTTCATGATAACGAGCGAAGATGTTCAACTTACGAAAGACGATGCGCCGATCATATACCATGACTTCCTCATGAGTGAAATAGGAATAGATGCACCATCCATTACATATTCACACTCTAGAGCAGGTAATTCCGATATTTTTTGGTCTGCCCCAGTATCCCCGCAAACTTACTCCCACAATTCTTGTACATCAGCGAGTCGCAGTCGACTCCAGGAGATTTTCCATCATTGGCGGAGAAAACATACACAGAAAGATGCGGAGACCAACTCGGTGCCGGCTATAGACCGCGCTCACATTCTTCGAACGTGTACGAACAGTCCTGTGCTAAAAGCCTAGTGGAGCGTATGAAGCATACAGTCGAGTTCAAGCTCAACGAACTTAAAGGGTGTGACTCACACAAAGGGGACACCAGGAGTGAATACATCCAAGCATCGTTCTTGACTTGAGAGGATCTGTTTGTGAAGCTTCCCGAGTCCGTCAGATTTGCCGTCGAAATTAGTAAGTCCTCTGCCTACAACATCCCCAAAAGAAAGGGCCTCAGAAGCTAAGCTTGTTTCCTCCCAGAATATCCCGTGCTCTTTGAAGCTCGTGACTGGGGAATGGACACCTATGCTGTAGATTAGAACCACCTTGTCGACACCATCCTCGACAATATCTACCGGTTTGCCGGAAATCGCACCATGTTCTTTTTGTAGTTCAGGCCCGACATTCGCATTCTGCTCTCAAACAAACAACACGTCTACCCCGTCGTCTTCCTGACTGAATCTGGTCACATCCCCTCTGCCGACGCACGCGCAGACAGCCTTGAACAGGCGATTCATTTTGCCAGAGGCTGGCGCCTGCCGCGTGTCATTAGCCGATCGGAGCCGCTAGTATTGAGTCCAGATCTGATTAGACATGTGAAGGACTCGGGGCTCCTATGTATCTCGTGGGGAGGTCTCAGTGATGTTCCCGAACATGCCAAGATAATTCGCGAGTTTGAACTTACACGGGACATTCTCGCTACATGGATCTGAAGATGATTTTCGGCTGATACTTGAGTCAATATAGACGCAAGCGAAGGCTGGCCTTGATGCCATCATTACCGACAGCGTCAATTTGATCTCCCAGATTTTAAGTAAAGACTGGAGTATCGTGATAGTGAGGAGTGGGTCGCAAACCTGCTACCCTAGAGGCATGGAAATTTTGTAGCACGGTTGGATAGATGGGTTTGAAGAGCGAGCGTGAAAAGCCGGTGACAGAAAAGACCGCATCGCTTCAAATCTCAGGGAGTGATGACTACTCCTCGTCATCTGTAGTCAGTGAATGCAATTTTCGGACAGAAAGTGCTCTGATGGATTGTTTATGTCTAGACTCTAATAAGTCTCCTCAAAGTAACCGGACTGCCGAGCACATTGATCCTGCCAAGATATACTAGTAGACTTTAGGGCTGTGGAAAGCGCATGCCTGGGAATTTCTGCCTTAGCCGCCAATTAGCGTACGAGTAGTCAAAAGAAAAGCTCCTCACGATGTGTGTGGGAATTGGGAAAGCAGTCGTACGCTTTCAAGCCTACCTTAGCGAGTAGCAGCGGCCTTCTTTTACTGTATATATACGGTAAATATACGGTTGTTTTATTGAGACGTGTTAGTAGGCCACCTCCGCCTTTAGACGATGAAGAATAAAAAACGGACTAAATAATTAACGGTTATATATCTTAATACGTATTAATAAAAAATCGTATCGAGTTAAAATAACTGTAATATTTTTAATACGTTTTATATATTAAAACCGTTGCGACACCGTTACGACACCGTTATAACACCGTTATAGAACCGAGAAATCGTTATAGAACCGAGAAACCGTTATAAGATTAAAAACTATTTCGAAAAGAATAAAAAATTAAGAACTCTATAATAGTTAAGATCTATTAAGAATAAGATATTTATAAAATTAATTAAAAATAAGAGATATATTCGTTAATTCGAATTACGAAACTATCTTACTCTATAAATTTTTATTACTCGATTAATTTTACTTATTAGATCTAATACGTTATAAACCTTAGCGCTACTTATATTAAGGCGTCGATATCGTATATTCTATATTAAGGTCTCTTTTAGAGTCTAATTTTAATAACGTATCTCGTATACTTAAGAGCTTAGCGAATATAAGTTTACTTTATATATCTCGAAGTTTTAATATTTCTTAGAGATTAGTTTTATTATTAAATATACTATTAAATTTTATAACGATATTAAATTTTTTATAGTTTATATTTACTAATTAATCGCTAATAGACTACGCTCTTATAATTCTAATCTCTCTATCTTTTAAAGAAAAAAATTTATTATTATTACGATATTAGATTTATCTCTAAGTCGTATAATAAAAAACGAAGATAATATTAAGAGTCGCTATAGCGTTAATAATAAGTTTAAGAATTTCTTATTAATAAAAGATCTTACTATAAAATAACGTCTTATAATCGCTAAGATTGAAAATCGTTATCTAAAATAAGAATAAGAATTAGTTATATTAGAGGTCTATAATCGCGAGCTTTATAATATTAGCTTATTATCTATAATTAATAAGAACTTATTTATATTAATTATTATCGCGCCTTTAACGAATATACTAATTAAGACGAAAATACTTTATTCTAAAAGAATATATTTTTATAAGAATATTAATAAGAGAGAGTATTTACGCTAATTTCGCGAAGTTAAAATTAAGTTCTTTATAAATTCTAAGTATTTTATTACTAATTAATTAAGAATTATTTATTATATATAATCTTTAAAAGATAATCTTAATATTTAATAATATAAATATTATTAAATTTATAATCTAGAAAATATAACTTTCGAATTCTTTAAATAGTTTCTACTTAATTTAATAGCGAATTTAATAAATCGTTATCTTTTTATTTATAAAAAGTGAGAGAAGGTGTCACGGTACGCCAAGGCCTTGCCTCGCCTTAGGGCTAGGGCTACCTAGCGTGGGCTTGGCACCACACATATTTGCCCTGCAGGCACATAGAATAATCAACATCTTTTACACCACACACCAAATCATGACATAGTCACATTGTCTCCTGACAACATGGTAGCAACACCTGAAGATCATTCAACAGGCGTCTATTAAGTTATTTCGCTCCCACACCAGTTGCCTACTCCTCCCCTAGGACCCCACCTACCTCAACACCAAGTACGCTCCTACACCAGTACTCACAGTCCCACGAGTCGCTACACGACCCCACCGTCCACTAAGCGATCCTTTTGATAGGCCAGTCGCTATGCCTCTCAACAGCAGCCCTATTCCCGGCTTCTCAGCAGAGCAAGTCCGCTCCATTACCAAGCTCATAGAAGACGTGCTCGACAAGGCACTTGACAAGCGATTTGGACCACTGCAGCCACAGCAAAAGCAAGCAGCCATTCCGCCAAAGCCGGCACAGCCACCGAAGCAGGAACAAGAGCATAGGCCACTACCACGGGCAAATACGGAGAAAACTGCGAAGAAGAACAAGAGCACGGGCAGCAGCAGTCCTATTCAAGCGGGCACACTCTCCACAATTCCACGCCAGGCCACTATGCATAAGTGCGGAGAGCCTTCCCCTCGCCTCAGCAATACACCAGTTTTCGCCACCCCTCTCGCCTCTCTTCTTACCTCTCTTCTCGCTCTCGCCTCTCCGCTCGACTACACTCGATTTGCGAAGGATATGGAGGCTATAGGCCAAGGATAGGTGCATGGATATATGGACGGCGCATGCTTAATGTAGCTATCCAGAGATGCAGCCACGAGGACGTGTCTTTTTTTCTTTCTTTGCGGGCATGTTGTCACGGTACGCCAAGGCCTTGCCTCGCCTTAGGGCTAGGGCTACCTAGCGTGGGCTTGGCACCACACATATTTGCCCTGCAGGCACATAGAATAATCAACATCTTTTACACCACATGTTACGAGCGTACCCTTGACACACCACTCAGCCCTCAGCCCTATGGCTAGCGGGCCTTGGCGGAGGCATCTCCTACTATATCATGCCTCCTTCCTACCTACATAGTTCGGTAGCCTTATTATCCTCGTTCTACCTCACCCATACTGGTATCGTACCTATGCTGGTCCTGACATTATAATAAGGCTCCTTCGTACCCCCCCGGCGAAGAGAAACTTAAACGGACACACTCGAGGATAGCAGAGTGACTAAATAGCTACCGAATATTTCACTTTCTGCTCGGAGCAAGCGACCGAGCCTGATAAAGAAAACGCTGGGTATTTCTACCATACAGAAGCCCCACCACATATACAAATCACAAACCACCTACATCATTCGAAAGAACCTACATCAAACAACCTACATCATCAACGGTAGCCCAATCCATCAAAAAACGAGTCCCCTCCACCGAATACAAGAAATCCTTCTCCGCTCCGCATCGATCTCTCCGCTCCGTTCTTACCTACATTCAAAACATCATGAATTCTTCAAATCCACCTACATCAACACCAAGATACCTCGCTCCGCATCGCCGATCACCCACACAAGCCCTACCTTACATACGACGACCTACATAACAAACAAACACCCCCACACTCACAGTGAGCCTGCTACAAAGGCAGCAAACGTACGACCTCTTTACTGAGCATGTCGACAACACCATAGTGAGCCTGCTACAATGGCGACGGGAACAGACCCGGCAATACGATTATAACCGACCTCTTCACTAAGCATGTCGACAACACACATAGTAAGCCTGCTACCAAATGGCATTTAATATATTCGATTCTTATCACCTACCTCCCTATCAAACCCTACAACAGAGGATGGAATGGAGGATGGATTTTTGATGGCAAGAGCATGGGAGACACAGGGCAAATCTACAGTGAAGCTCCCAGGCCAGGCTGCCAAAAGGTGTTGGAGGTGAATGCATGCGTTGGATTTTCTTCAATTCTACCGAAGGAATATGGCAAGAAGACTAGGCAAGGAGAAGAACTCGGAGAATCTTGCTGGTACGCAGGCAAGATGTGGCTATATCTCCAGGATCTCTGGAGAATAATATAGGCATGGCACAGTCAAGACCAGCATGCGGCCCGGCAATACCACTATACCTCGGCAAATCTTCTCCGGTCGAGGCCTACACGGACTATGGATGTTTGGAGACACAGGGCAAGCGATGGGCGTGCATCTCCGGTCTACCAGCCATGGGGGCCATGGCTATTTGAGAGGGGGGGGTAGTGTTACGAGCGTACCCTTGACACACCACTCAGCCCTCAGCCCTATGGCTAGCGGGCCTTGGCGGAGGCATCTCCTACTATATCATGCCTCCTTCCCACATACATAGTTCGGTAGCCTTATTATCCTAGTTCTACCTCACCCATACTGGTATCGCACCTATGCTGGTCCTGACACCACACACCAAATCATAACATAGTTACATTGTCTCCTGACAGAAGATTAAATAACGCTTTAATTAGAAGATATTTATTTTTAAAATCTATTTAAAGAAGCTAGAGGCTTATATAATCTTATTTTCTAAGAAGTATTAAATTAATTTCTTTTTAGTTAAACTTAAATTAGAGCTTAAAAATAAGATTTTAAATATTAATAGTATATTAAAATAATAAGAAGAAATTCTTATCTAGACTATTATATAGAAAAAGATTTTAAAACGCGTATACTTTAACGACGATTTCTATTTAAAGTCTTTAAAGAGATTCGCTAAAGATAAGCTCTTAAAGAATTAAATTTTAAAGTTTAAATTAATTTTAAATAGCGGCGCTTATATAGCGCGTATCTAAGATAATAGCGTAAAGTATAAAGTTAAATCTTTTAATCTTAATTATAAGAAGAATAGTTATTTTTATTATAATAAATAGAATTATTAAATATCTAAGTATCTAGATCTCGATAAATCGTCTATAATCTATATCGATATAATATTAATAAAAAAAGATTTAATCTTATAATCGCCTTAGAAGCGAGATAAGAATAACGATTAATAGAGATAATTTCTTCTATTCTTATAAAGGGATAGATAAAGCTTTAAAGTAAATAGAGATAATTCGTTATTCTATTTAATACTAAAGTATATATAAATTTAATTTTATAAAAATTTATAATTTAATAAGATTTTAAATTTTATAATATTATCTTATTATAATTAAAAGCGTTAAGTAATTAAAGTATATATTACTATAGCGTATATTAACTAAATTACTAATTAATAAATAGCTAAAATTAAAATAGAAAGTATAATATACTCTTTTATATTATTAATTAAAAAGGCCTTAATATCGTATTAAGTATATTTAAATTAAATTAATTATAAGTATTATTAGACTTAGCGATAAAGTAATAATAATTTAAGATTAACGCTAATAAATTATAGATTAAAGGATTAATTAAATTTATTTAAACTATTAAAGAGAAGTTAAATATATTTATAATCGTATATATCGCGATAATATAAAGCGAATTAAAAAATAAGCGTAGTTTAAAGCTCTCTTAAAAGTTATTAAAGTTTAACGACGTTTTTTTTAATAAAAAAGTAGAAGTCTTATTTACGCTTAAGTAGAGAGATTATATTATTAAGATTAAGAGCGATAAAAAGCCGTTATATAGTCTCTTATATAATTTATCTTAAACGAAGTTAATAGAGTTATAGCGCTATTTAAAGAATTCTCTTTAAAAAAATTAAATTTATTATTTAACTTCTTTAATCGAAATATTAATTCTTTTTATTCTTAAAAAGAATAAAAGACTTTATTTTTATATTAATTATTAAAGTCTAAACGCGATAACTATTAAAAATCGATACTCGCTATCTCTAATTATTAAGACTTTAAATTATTTATATAACTTTAAGATCTTTATAAAGCTAAATCTTAAGAATATTTATTATTAAATTTAAATTAAAGAAGGCGATAAGTAAAAAATAGCGTTTCGTAATTACTACGACTACTTCGAATATTTAATTATATCTTTTAAACTCGTTAATATATTAATAACTTTTTAAGCGTATATTAATAGAGCTTTTATAGATTTAATAAATATAATATATATAATATATTTAAATAATATTTTAATTTATAATATTAATTTAGCGAAGTATTAACGATATATTAAATAAATACTTAAGCGTTTATATTAATTTTAATTATACGCTAATTTAAAGAAGTATTAATTCTATATTAAGCGGGTTAAGTTTCTAAGATTTATTATATTTATCGAAAATATTATAATAAATTAAAAATATATCGCTATTATTAAGAAGTAGTTAAAATTAAAAAGTTATCGAGATATATAAGTCTTTTTAGACTTTACTAATTTCTATCGATAATTTATCTATAACTATTTTAATATAATAGCGCTACTTATTAATTTATTTAAAGAGAGTAAGAATAATAAGAAATCTAGATTATTAGAGTAAATAGATAACGCTAAGCTAACGTTTTAATAGCTTTAAAATACTTTTATAATTACGTTATTTCTACGCTATTATAATCTAAATTTAAAACTATATCTTAAAATCGACGCTTTTAACTTCGATATAAGAATTATATTTTTATAATTAAATAAGAATAGTTATTAGCGATTAGTAATATTTTAATCTAGGAAAATAATTTCTATAAAGTAAAACTATAAGATTTATAATTAAGAGCTATTTGTTATTATAATATTTATAAAGTAATAACGTTATTATCTAGAAGATAATACGTTTTATATTAAGATTTTAATAAATTATAATAATCTTAAAGACTTTATAAAGTAGAAGAAATTAAACTTTAGATAAGCCCGTTAAGCGTTAAAGTTAGCTATTTATAACTTTAAGATTTTTTATTAAATAGATAAATTAAATCTTATTAACTCGCTATCGCGACGCCTCGATTATAAAGGAATTTCGTTATTAAATATTAAACTTTTATTAATATTATAAAATAAGCTTATATTTTAAATTAGCGATAAGTAATTATAAAGAGATAAAAAGCTTATAGCGATTATAGCGTCTATATTTTATATTATTAACGTTTAGATAATTATTTCTAAAAGAGAGTTTAAGATTATATAAGAGATTATTTATAATATATTTTAAAGATTAATAAAAATATTAATTTGAGATCTATAAGTCTATAATAATTAGATAAACTCTTTTTAAATTAATATTAATAAATTAGCGATTAAGCGTCGCGTACGTAGTTAAGTATAAATCTTAAACTTCGAGAAACTATTAAGATATAATAATCATCTTTATATCTCTAGAAATAAGACTTTAAAAAAAGAGCTTATTAGTAAATATTATAATAATTTATTATTAAAATACTTTAATACTATAAAAACGTATAAGCTACTTACTCGTAAATATTATTAGAATAAAAGTCTAAAGTAAATTATCGACTATATTAAGATATATAACATTTATTAGCGAATTAAAGCTTCGCGATATCGTTTATATAGCGAATTAAGCTCGCTTTCTATCGCTATTAAATTATAAAAGAAAATTTTTATAAACTTTATTATCGACTTATTAGCGAGTAAGTATAAGAA